>NW_027052826.1:0-144000 GCF_011386835.1 Chrysemys picta bellii | reverse complement strand
TTAAAGGGCCCAGGGCTCCCCTGCTTCTACCGCCCCGGCCCTTTAAATAGCCGCGGGAGCCCTGGGGAAGCAGCGGGGCTCCAGTGGCTATTTAAAGGGCCGGGGCGGTAGAGGCAGCGGGAATCCCGGACTTTTTAAATAGCCCCCAGAGCCCCGCAGCCCTACCCCAGGGCTCCAGCAGTGGGGGTCTGGTGGCAATTTAAAGGGCCTGGGCTCCGGCCCCTGCTGGGAGCCCTAGGTCCTTTAAATTGCCCCCTGGGGAAGCCGGACCACCCTGGTACAGCGCACCGGCTCTTGCCGGTACACGTACCGGGGCTTGGGCCTGGGGCCCGATTCAGGGGAATTGGTTGAATTGGCCTAAAGCCGGCCCTGGTGGGGGTATGGCCACAGCGCCGCAGGGTGGGGAACCCTGAGGTGTGGGGGCTGGGTGGGTACTGGGAGTTCCTCCTGAAGGGACGGGGGTTGGCCAAGGTCACTCAGCCCCGGGGTGTGGGAGGGGGACAGGCTGAGGGCACTCAGAGCCCCAGGAAGTGGGGGGGGGGCTGAGGGGAGGGACTGGCCAGGGGCACTAAGAGCTCTGGGGGGGGCTGTCCGGGAGGAGGGCACTCACAGCCCCAGGAGGTGTGGGGGGGAGGAGCACACAGGATTTCAGGAATTCCCTGGCAGTGAAGAGCTGCTGGCGGCAGGGAGGAGCCAGCCGTGACAATCCCCACTTGGGATCCCTGGCTGGGCTAGAGGGTATGGGGGCCCGTGGCCAAGCTGCAGCGGAAGGTGACCTGAAGAAAATGCCTCGGCCTCCTGCTAGGAAGGGCCTGGGCCAGACAATGACCCACCACGCAGTGTCCCAGCTCCCTGCCCCACACCTGTGGGGCACGGCCCCTCCTCTGTAGGGAGGTTGGCATGTACCTTAGTGCTGCTTCCTCCATCCCCAAAGGCCTCTCCCAGCCAGTCTCTGGCAACCCCTGCCGTTCAGTATGCACATTACCCTGCTGTGACATTGTGATGTTATTGACATAAACTGGGACCGTATAGATCATTGTTGCAACCAAGGTCCTGTAGTGGCACCCAAATCTTGTATAAAGGGGGTCAAATGGGGTGTCTAGGACAAGGTTATGGTTTACTGGTTATGATTATGCTGTCTATATGTGTGTATCAGTTTTGTAGTCGATGTTATGAATATTGGCTCTATACTGTCTGTATGGCAAACTTATGCTATGCTTCTGGGTGACATCCCAGACAAGCTGAGATTAGCTCTGCCTAGCCTGCTTGATGGCCCATTAAGGACCATCAGCTATACAATGGACCCATTGAGAGAAGGCAGATACGCCTTGTAACTCAGCAAAGTATGCAGGGACTGGCCCATGTGACTCCAGGCTCCATCTTGCTGTAATTTTCCACAGTAAGAACAAAGAGGTGTTCTTACACCTGGAAAAGACTATATAAGGCTGATGCCTCATCTCCATCGGGTCTTCAATCCTGCTTCTTACCTCTGGAGGAACTTTGCCGCAAACTGAAGCTCTGAACAAAGGACTGAGGACCCATCCCGGCTGGGGATGTATTCCAGAGACTTGATTTGAACCTGCAGTTTATTCCATCGCCGCTGCAAGCCTGAACCAAGAACTTTGCCATTACTGTATGTAATTGATTCCACTTAACCAATCCTAACTCTCATCTCTATCTTTTCCTTTTATGAATAAACCTTTAGATTTTAGATTCTAAAGGATTGGCAGCAGCGTGATTTGTGGGTAAGATCTGATTTGTATATTGACCTGGGTCTGGGGCTTGGTCCTTTGGGATCAGGAGAACCTTTTTCTTTTACTGGGGTATTGGTTTTCATAACCATTTGTCCCCATAACGAGTGGCACTGGTGGTAATAATGGGAAACTGGAGTATCTAAGGAGATTGCTTGTGAGACTTGCGGTTAGCCAGTGGGATGAGACCGAAGTCTTAGTCTGGCTGGTTTGGTTGGCCTTAGAGGTGGAAAAACCCCAGCCTTGGGCTGTAACTGCCCTGTTTTAGCAATTTGTCCTGAGTTGGCACTCTCAGTTGGGTTCCGCCAGAACCACATTGTCACAGTGGCGTAGTCGGCAGGATCCACAGAACCAGGTCAATTAAGCTTTGGGTCAGAACCCCACGCTGTCCAAATTTGAATTTTGGGATTGAGAGTTTTGTTGGTTAAGGAGCTGCTGCAATGGCTGAGCAAAGAGCATATGAGGGACTTGGCAAAAAAGCCCTGGAAAATTTGTGTTCAGAAAAGAGGATAAGCTTTAGAAAGAAAGCTACAAAGGAAGAACTGAGAAATCTGTTAATAGCCAGTGATCAGGGGGCAAGAGCACAGCCCTTACCTGAGGCTGCAGAAGATGCAGAAAAAATTAGGATGCAAAGGGTGACAAGTAAACTGCAATTTGAGCATGAACAGAAGCTAGCAGAGCTTCGATTGCTGGAGAAGCAAAAAATAGCAGAGTTAGAAAGAGAGAGAGAGAAAGAGGCTGCTGAGAGAGAGAAAGAGGCTGCTGAGAGAGAGAAAGAAGCTGATCAAAGAAAGAAGGAGGCTGATGAGAGAGAAGAGAGAGCTCGTAAGGGACGTCTAGAGCTGCTCGCTGCTGAGCAGGAGACTCACAGGATGGAACAGGAGACGGCCAGACTTCAGCTCCAAGTAATGGAAGAGCGGAGAAAGTCATCCCCACCTGGTACTCCACTCCCCCCCCGCCATGAGAAAAACTGGGAAAGGATGTGTCCCATTTACAATGATACTGAGGATATAGAGGAGTTTTTGTCTACCTTTGAACGCCTCTGCAATCTGTACCAGATCCCTGAGGGTCAGCGAATGCCTGTCCTGCTGACCAGACTAACTGGAAAAGCCAGGGAGGTATTTAATGACTTGGGGGAACAAGAAGCCTTAGATTATGAGCGGTTTAAGGATTCTGTGTTAAGGCGGTTCAAGGTTACTCCTGAATCTTACAGAGTTAAGTTTAGAGAGTTTAAAATGTCTAAGGATTGTACTTTTGTAGAATGTGCTCATAAGCTGATGGGTTTTGTTAAAAAGTGGGTTGTGGGAGCTAAGGCGCATGGGAGTTTTGAAAAACTGCTGGATTTAATAACTTTGGAACAGTTCTTAGACATTGTGCCTGACCATGTGAGAGCAGCTGTGTGTGACAGGGACCCTGAGTCAGTCCTACGGGCAGCAGAGATTGCGGATGCCCATACCCAAAACAGGGCTCGAGAAGGATGTAAAACCCCGGGGAAAACTAATCACCATTCTCCCCAGTTCAAGAGGAGGGAAGGATTTAAAAATAAACCTGACTCTTCTAAAGGAGTTCAAGGGGGCCCGGAGGGTAGGAACTCACATCCCAGGATGGAACAGGTTACATGCTATCACTGTGGTATCCTGGGCCACATGAGACCAGACTGCCCGACACTGAAGGGCAGCCCAAAACCAGCAAACCCAAATGCCACGGCCAATGCTAACCCTGTTGTTGTAAACTCACAGGCAAGCCACACAGAGCCCAGCATTGGTGCCCTGTGCGCAAATGCTGTTTCTGTGGTCTCTGAAGAATTTGACCTTAAAACTCACATTAAAGCTAAATATGGGGGAAATAACGCAGAGTTTATTAGCAGTGCAGAAGTGAATGGAGTGAGGTGTATGGCATGGAGGGACACCGCAGCAGATATCACTTTGGTTAAAGCAAGTCTTGTCAGGAAGGAAGATTATTTGCCTGGTGAAGATGTAACTGTTGTAGCCTTATCTAAGTATTTTGTCAGGGTGCCTTTGGCTAAAATCCACCTGAAATGGAAGGGATTGGAGGGCACCATGGTTGTGGGAGTAAAAGACATAATCCCTAAGGATATTATGATTGGAAATGATATTAAAGCTATGGTCAGTCAAGTTAATACAAACCAGGCACAAGAGAGGATTGATCCTAAGGTTGTGCCTATGGAGGGTTTCTCCAAAAGTTTGTCTTTGGAAAGTAGCTGTTTGGCTGTAAATGAAGTTTCTGAATGTCTATCTAATGTCTCAGAAGTAAATCTGGAATTAGATCAAGCGAAGGGAGAGGAGGACAAGGAGATTTTGAATGAGCCTAGGCAGTCTTGTGAGCTGATGGCTTTATCTAGTCAGCAGTTTGGAAAGGCAAGGAGAGTGAAAGATGAGTGTCCCTGTACCTTATCTGTTTCCTGTGCGAAGAATAGTGACAGTGAAGGAAATGTGCCTATGTCTGTCAGGGGTATTGACTTGCCTATGGAGGAAGCTACCCCAGTCTCCAAGCAGTTGTCTGTGAACAGCCCAGTGTGCTGGGACAAGGGAAATGAAATCCCAAGCTGTATGTCTAGTAAAGGAAAATGTGTCTCCAACTCTTCTTTGTCTGTGGAGCAGACAGAAGGTGCCTTTCGGCCTGTGATGGTTGAGAGTAATTTAGTTGTCTCAGAGTTGGTTCTGAATTCAACTAAAGCCCAGGAAGGGAATGGTCCTAAGTTTGCATCTGTTGGGGAGAATGGCACCGTAACTAGGTTGCATCCAGTTAGTGTCTTAGCAAAATCCCAGAGACCAGACAATTCTGGTGCTTGTATTTTGCCTGTTGCTCATGTGTGGTTGGAGAAGGGTGTAGCAACCCTGTCTGATCAGGGTGATACCCTAGCCAGGGCACAAGGAGAGCAGAAAGGTAATTTGGTTGTGGTACCTATGGACAGTTTAACAACTTGTAGCAAAAAGGAAAAAATTCCTAAGCTTGTGTGTGGCAAAGAAAAGGGAAATATTTCTAACCTTTTATCTAGGAAGTCTACTGGTTCGCCTGAAAGGGGATTGTGTAGAGATCTGCCTAATGGGCCAAAGGTAATCCTGAATGCAAGTAAGACCCAGACAGAGTCTGTTGTTGCTCAGGAAAGTGTTCCTTTAGAGCAAGCCCTAGGTGAAGAGGGTAAGGGCAGAATTTCTGTGAGGGGTGAATTGCTGCTTAGAAAAGCTCCTGGGGAAAGGAATCCTCATGGTAATCGGTGCAAGCAGTTCCCTGCAACTGAAGGGTGTGAGAGTGATTTAATCAAGGAAGTTTCAGTTCCTAGCAGCCAAAAATTGTCTGTTGTGGATGGATCCACTGACTTGCCTTTTAAAAGATCCAGTGTGGGTAGCTTTGAGAAGGTCTCAGAGGAAGTAAAAGTTGTTAAGGAATTGAGGCAGCCCTATAACCAAGTGGCTGTGTGGGGCCAACTTGTTGGGGAGACAATGGTGTTGGAACAGGAATGTCTCCTTTCTGATTCTTTAGATGAGCAGTCTGGGCTTCAGGGTTTGAGGACAGATTTGGTTACTGATGTGTCAGAGCAGAGCAGTTTTATGGCTAAATGCTTGAGGATGCGGGGGAGAGCGAGCAAACGCTCACCCTCAGACTCTTTGGATTTGTGTGGTATCTCTTTAAGACAGAGTCCAGCCTTGGAAATGATAGCAGTTACGAATATGAAAACTGGTGGACTGGCTCTGGTCTGGGGTAGTGCAAATTACTTGCCTGGCTGGGAAAGGAAGGACTTGCTAATAGCTGTTAGCACAGAGGGCCCACCCCATCAGCCAGTGAATTCTGTTAAGCAAGAAAAATCAGGGTTTAATCCTGCTGGACAAGGGGGAAAGAGAAAACTGAATTTTGCAAAGGAAAGCCACAGGTTAACCCTAAAATGCCCAAACTCCAATGGTATTGAGCCAAAGGTGTGGCATGACAAACATGACTGTAGATGAACACTTGCAATGAACTTGTTGTTATTGCTAAATTTTGTAATGAATGGGTTGCTATTGCCACAAACTGTAAAAATGTACAATGTGCCTAATCTTTTGGAGAATCCCTTGAACATGTTAAAAGGAATACATGAAAACACGCGTTATGTTAAAAGGCCTTGTTACACTGGTGTTTCACAGTTCATGCCTATAAACAATATGGGAACTTTTCACAGGGGAAAAGACATTCCAGACCTAATGTGCTGTATGAAAAGGAAGACTGAGGCACACTACCATATTGCTTTCATGGCTAAATGCCAAGATTCCTGTACTATAAAGAACATTAATATCTGCATTTATTCGATGTTAATTGGGTTCCAAACATTTGCCCGAGCTTGTATGGATAAAGTAACGGTTTTCTTTAGCTCTTGGCAAGATCACATGAGACATACAGGAACAATGCTGCCGAAGCAGATCCAATCCACTATTGTTCTAACTAAGTTTTACCTTGAGTTTGTAAAGAGGTTCAATCATGTGGTTGAACATGATTTTGATAAACCATTTCTGTTATACACTGGTATGGCTTCTAACCCAATATTAGCTGTAGTGAGACAGAACCCAGGATGGGGAGCTCTTGGGATGCAGTCAGTGATGTTTGTGTCATCCCTTCCTGCATCAATTTTGCGTTGGGGGTGTGATGTTATTGACATAAACTGGGACCGTATAGATCATTGTTGCAACCAAGGTCCTGTAGTGGCACCCAAATCTTGTATAAAGGGGGTCAAATGGGGTGTCTAGGACAAGGTTATGGTTTACTGGTTATGATTATGCTGTCTATATGTGTGTATCAGTTTTGTAGTCGAAGTTATGAATATTGGCTCTATACTGTCTGTATGGCAAACTTATGCTATGCTTCTGGGTGACATCCCAGACAAGCTGAGATTAGCTCTGCCTAGCCTGCTTGATGGCCCATTAAGGACCATCAGCTATACAATGGACCCATTGAGAGAAGGCAGATACGCCTTGTAACTCAGCAAAGTATGCAGGGACTGGCCCATGTGACTCCAGGCTCCATCTTGCTGTAATTTTCCACAGTAAGAACAAAGAGGTGTTCTTACACCTGGAAAAGACTATATAAGGCTGATGCCTCATCTCCATCGGGTCTTCAATCCTGCTTCTTACCTCTGGAGGAACTTTGCTACAAACTGAAGCTCTGAACAAAGGACTGAGGACCCATCCCGGCTGGGGATGTATTCCAGAGACTTGATTTGAACCTGCAGTTTATTCCATCGCCGCTGCAAGCCTGAACCAAGAACTTTGCCATTACTGAATGTAATTGATTCCACTTAACCAATCCTAACTCTCATCTCTATCTTTTCCTTTTATGAATAAACCTTTAGATTTTAGATTCTAAAGGACTGGCAGCAGCGTGATTTGTGGGTAAGATCTGATTTGTATATTGACCTGGGTCTGGGGCTTGGTCCTTTGGGATCAGGAGAACCTTTTTCTTTTACTGGGGTATTGGTTTTCATAACCATTTGTCCCCATAACGAGTGGCACTGGTGGTAATAATGGGAAACTGGAGTATCTAAGGAGATTGCTTGTGAGACTTGCGGTTAGCCAGTGGGATGAGACCGAAGTCTTAGTCTGGCTGGTTTGGTTGGCCTTAGAGGTGGAAAAACCCCAGCCTTGGGCTGTAACTGCCCTGTTTTAGCAATTTGTCCTGAGTTGGCACTCTCAGTTGGGTTCCGCCAGAACCGCATTGTCACAGACATACCGGGGGGGGGGAGGGGAACTCCTCGGGGATGGGGGGGCTGTCACACAGCTGGGCAATTTTACCCGGCTGGGCAGGAGTGACTGTCTCCCTGGAGCTGGGGTCTCAGCCCAGGTGTCTCTCTGCCCTTCCCCCCAGTAGCGCCCCACATTGAGTTCCAGCCCCACATTCACACCCACAAGTGCTGGTGGGTTCCAATCCCAGCTGAACACGCCCACCCGGCCCTAGTGCGGAGCAGAAGGGCCCAGCGCTGCCCCACAGACCCTCTGGCTCTCCGAGCCCGCTCTTACCCATCACCGCAGCACGTCTGGCCCATGCTGAACGCTGCTGCTCTGTGCAGAGAGGCTGGCACTTCTTGCTCCTGCCGTACGAGGAGCAGGTGCTGCTACTGACTGCTCCCCCTAACCCCCGCCCTGCTGCGCTCTGGGGATGCTGCCCTGCTGTGGAGCTCTCAGGTATCTTGAACTGGAATTTGTTTGGAGAGAAACTGCTAAGGAGCCTTATCAGCCCCGAGCAGAGAGTACCTGGGAGCCTGCCTGGGTCGGGCGGGTCTGGTACAGCCTCCCCCCAGATAAGGCTCTTCCCTGGACCTGCCACCCATTGGAATCTGGAACGATTCCCTCCGAGGTAACACCCGGGGCAGCCAGGGCAGGGCAGGGTACGGCCTGCTCCCCTGGAGCGTTAGGGCTTTCAGGAGTCAGAGGTGCCAGCAGAGCAGGTTGTACGTTAAAGCAACGAAGGCAGTTGGGGGGCAGAGGAATTGGGTGCTTTGCCATTGCACTTGATCAGCTCAATTTGAAAATTCTTTCAAAGGAAATCCAGATGTATACATCTGACTGGGGTACATGTACACACATACACACGCACACTCACATGTGCACACACTCATGTGCACATACACATACACGCATACATACACACATGTACACATACACATAGGTACAGATGTACACATACACGTACACACGCTGTCCCTGGAGCGCCCCAGGATGCGACTGACGGGGTGGCTGGCTATTATGGAGGCAGAAGGGGGTTGGGAGAAAATAATCAAGAAGAACTTTTGCTGAAAATGCAAACCTAAGCTGGAAATCTGTGCAGGGCTGGGTCAGCGAAAATGATCTTTTGAGCTGTTCTTATTAACCGTGGTCCTGTACTTCCTGGTTTGCGTCGGACCCAGGCAGGAGACTGGGCTGCTCTCAGCTGTAGAAGCCATTGGAATGAGCCAGGTCGGAATGAGCCAGGCCCTCAGAGCCTTCTGCCACCAATCGCCCCAGCAGTCACTGATCCACACCAAACCACGTCCTTCCAGTCAGGCAGTTTCATATGCACACGTCAAACCCTTGGTTTGCCACTCAGACACCACGGTGATGGGCACAGTAAGGACCGAGAGACGCTAAACAGGCAGACAGACAAGGAAATAGTGGCCCTGCCTACAGGTGTGTGTGTGGTGCAAACGGATGAACACCAGTTGCTGGCTGAAGGCACAACCTTAATTCCTGCATCTCCTGTCTGTCAGCTATCGTTCGCTTGGCAGCCTGAGCTCCGATTTCTAACACAGCGTTTTGCTCTGGCCTATTGTGGTTCTCATGTCCGGGGGCGCCTTGGCCCCTGGTATCAGGAGCGGTGCTAAGGAGGCTGCTTTTCAAAGGTCCTTAAGTAGGGTTGCCAACTTTCTACTTGCACAAAACCAAACGCCCTTGACCCAACCCCTTTCATGCCCTTCCCCAAGGCCCCACCCCCACTCACTCCAGCCCAGCCCACCTCTCTCAGTCGTTCGCTCTCACACCCTCACTCACTTTCACTGGGCTGGAGCTGGGGGTTGGAGTGCAGGGAGGGGTGAGGGCTCCGGTGGGGATGCGGGCTCTGGGATTGGGCTGGAGATTAGGGGGTTGGGATGCCAGAGGGGGATCCGGGCTGGGACAGAGGGTTGGGGTGCGGACTCTGGGAGGGAGTTTGGGTGCGGGAGGGGGCTCAGGGCTGGGGTAGGGGATTGGGGTGGGGGTGTGGGGTCTGGGAGGGATTAGGGTACAGGAGGGGGTTCCGACCTGGGGCAGAGGGTTGGGGTGCCGGGTGTGAGGTCTGGGAGGGAATTTGGGTGTGGGAGGGGGTTCCGACCTGGGGCAGGGTTTCTGGGTGCGAGCTCCGGCCAGGCGGCGCTTACCTCAGCCAGCTCTTGGTCAATGGCACACCGGTGCTAATGCAGGCTCCTGACCCCTGGTCTCCCTCCGCTGGCAGGCTCTGAGCAAGGCCTGCCCAGAGAACATGGATGACGAGCTCTCGATCCTGCTGACAGCACCCCCCAGCACAGACAAACTCCAGCACATCTTGGAGGTGAGCAGAATGGGGAGGGGCCGCAGGGGTTTTACCTCAGCCCTGGGGACTCCTAGAAAGAAGAGACTGGAAAATCCATATTTCTATTAGATCCTTCCGAGTATGCATTGGTGATATAAACTCACTGGGTGACCTTGGGGTAACTCACTTCCCCCTTACGGCATCAGTCTTCTCCACTATCAAATCTACACTGGGGAAGAAGGACAGAAGCCCCGACAATCACCTTCCCCTCTGGGTGTCTGGTCCTGGGAGCCGAAACCAACTGGACTATCTGCCCCATCTCCTAAACTGCCCTGTCTTTCCCTCCTAGGGCCTTGTCCTTAGTGCTCAGCCTGGCCCCTTCCCAGCTTGTCCCTGACCTTTAAAGGACTCTCCAAGCCCCTCCCATGCCTGCTTCCCTTGGGGTCTCTCTCCTGGCTGAGTACAGGCTGCCCTTCTATCTCTCAGCAGGCCTGGGTCCTAGTCACAGGCTGCGTCTTGTCACGTGACCCCCACACTTATTCCCTTCACCCTAGGGACCTGCATCACCTGGGCCAGGTGCAGTTGAGCTCCAACCCCTTTCCCTGCCATCTCACCCTGGGACAGGTTGAAACTGGTAACCTGTGGGTAACAGTAACTGGTTGCTCCCAAAGGTGCTGAAGACACAATGGAAGAGGAAATCCTTTGGCCTGGATTGAAATTATTCCGACTGAAAGTGAATGAGAGAAAATAGGTCCAGAGTTCTCTTCCTAGCAGCAGAAAATGTAGCGATTGATAGAGGTTCAGGTCAGAAAGGACCATTATGTGCATCTAGTCGCCCCTCCTGTATAACTCAGGGCTAGAATGTGACCACGTGGTTCCTTCAGCCAACCATAGCATGGGACTGAGTCAGAGCACGTCTTTTGGAACGACATCCACATGCAGGAGAGCCAGCTGGCTACCAGAAAATCTCTCTTCTGCAGTGACGTGGGGTTAAGGGACACGGGGGAAAAGACATGGCGGCTGTGACTAAACTTAGAGCAGCAAGGCCAGGAAAACCAGGGTTAGGTCCCAGGCCTGGCTATCAGATCTGCTGTTTTCTATTCCTGGCTTTGGGACCATGAGCGAGTCTCTGCACCGCTGGGTGCCTCGGTTTCCCCAGCTGTCAAGGAGCTAATCAAGGTTTTGTTTCTTCTCCCCATTTTACAGGGTGGGAAACCGAGACACAGTTGGGACCTGTCTACACTACAGGTCTGTCGTGCGTTTGTAATCTGCTGACCCCCACATGTTGTTCAGAGCCTATGGACAACACAGCTCCTAAAGGTACGTTTGTTCTGTGCTTATCCCCTCTGTACCAGCAGGGCTGGACAGCATTTCTCACTGTGATGTGGGGAGCAGGTCCTGGGTACTAAGGGTCTGAAGAAGCTCTCAAGGACTAATTTTTTAAAATAATTGTTATCAATGAATTGGGAGAAAACATACAATCACTGCGGATAAGATTGAGGGGTGACAAAATACAGGCAGAGTGGTAATTCCTGATGGGGAGAGGGCAGTGATACAGAGCGATCTGGCTCATTCGGCCAGCTGGACCCATTCAAAGAAAACAAGTTTGAGCAGAGCCCAATGCAAGGTCCTATACGTGGCAACAAGGCACACCGGCCACACCTCCAGAATGGGGACGTGGATCCAGGAAAGCAGTGACTCTGAAAAGGATTTAGGGGCCAGAGTGGAGAAGCCACTCAACATGAGCTCCCAGTGTGATGCTGTGGTGAACAGGGCTAAAGCCATCATTAGACGTAGGAGCAGAGCCGTGAGTAGGATAGGGAGGTGACACAGCAGCAGTGAGACTGCTATTGGAATACTGCCTCCAGTCTTGGTGTCCTCCTTTGAAAAAGATGGTCCTAGAAATTGGAGCTGGGGCAGCAAAGAGCCATGAAATGTTCTGAGGGCTGGAGAAAAATGCCTTCTAGTGAGCTATGGAAAGAGCTCAACCTGTTTAGCTTATCAAAAGAAGATTGAAGGGGACTTCATTGAAGTGTTGAAGTGCCTTAATGGAGAGAAAATACTGGGTATTAAAGGGCTCTCTAGTCTAGCAGAGAAAGGCAGAACAAGACCCAATGGCTGGAAGGTGAAAAGAGACAAATTCCTATGACAAATAAGGCACAAATATTCAACAGCGAGGATGATTGACCACAGGAAGAAGCTACCAAGGAAAGTGGTGGATTCTCCATCTCTTGATGTCATTAATAAAGACTAGATGCCTTTCCGGAATGTGTTTGCCCCAAAAGTAGCTATTGTGGTAGACAGGAGGCCTGTGATATGCAGGGGGTCAGATTAGATGCTCTAACGGTCTCTGCTGCCCATAAAGTCTACTCATTTCTGAGAAACCGAGTGTAGCATTGGGAGCAGCTTGTGATGTTTTACTGTCTAGCCGGCTTGCTTTCTAGAATGAACACTCATTGAGTGGGGTGATCCACAGGGAGTAGCTCAAACCTCCAGAGTGTCAGCCCTGTGGCAGGACATTAGCACTGCAGGGGAGGGGTGGGTGTGGCAGTGACATCACAAAGGCCTTTTCCAGAACCTCAGCCTATTGGCCAAAGGTGCAGGGGAGGTGGTGACCTCACAGAGGGATGCTGACATCAGCCAGGCAGGACAGGGGCGCAGGGCCAGGGAAACCTCAGAGACCCCTGTGGCTTTGCTTCAGCAAGTCCCCTTCTCGAGATCTCTCTTTGAGGTCTGAGAGAGTATTTGGGTTCATGTATGTGAGCACCAGGAGGAACCTCTTTTGAGTTTTCTCCTTTCTTTTTCCTGATTTCACTAGAAAACTGACGTCCCTGTTTAGAAGGTAAGAGCCTCCGAGAGGTTTGGAACCTGTTGAGTCTGATGCATCTGGCGCCAGCTGAATTTTAGGCATGGAAAACACTAGCTTAAGGTGGCCAAATTTTATTCCCCACCTGGGATTTTGTCCCTTAGAATCTCTGGGGACATTAAGGTTTGTCCTTTTTGTTTTACCTTTTCCTCCATCCCTCTCTCCTTTCTCTTCATCTCCTTTCCCCGTTCCCCTCCCACCACCAGGAGGGGTGTGTGTGTGTCGTGGGGGGTGCTCTACAACTCCCATTGTGGGAGGTCCACCAAAAATGTGGCGTTGAAATAGTGCTCAGACAGTGATCCCCAGCGGTGACCTGGGCCATCCTTTGGGCTCTCTGGTGAGAACCCTCATCCCCCCGCCCCTCGGTCTCTACCCTGATTGGCTGAGCAGGGGGTTATTGACAGGGAGGAGACTCAGGTCCCTGTTGTTTTCTTTTAAGAACAAGTAAATAGTCATAACCAGTCATATGTTCAACAAATTTTGCTGCTTCTCTGCAGTTCATTATTTTCTCTACCATTCCAGTTCTCCTAAAATACTTGCTGAATAATTACTATGAACTCTTGCTGGTCTGGAACTCACTTGAGAACACTTTATTCAGGTCATTCAATGTCTGAAATTCAAGATCCGATGGTTAGTTTGAAAATCAGGGCTCTTGGGTCCTATTCCCAACTCTGCCACGGACTGGCTGTGTGACCTAAGACAAGTCAATTCTCCTTTCTCAGCCTTAGCTTCTCCCTCTTTCAAGTAGGGATAACAATCCGCTCCTACCTACCTCCCGACAGGTGGAGGATGGGGATCTATTGGAGAGTGTCACTAGGAGCAGTGCATAAGATGAGGTGTCCTATCACGTTTACTCAGATCAGATTAGGACATAATAGAATGGCTGAAATAGTCTATTTTATTTGTATTTTATTATGTTGCAATTGTTAAGAGCAGCAACTACTTAGCTCAGACTGAAACATCTCATCTAATTTTTGAGATCTAAGTGTCTCTTCTTTGTGTAGCTCAAACCTCCAAAGTGTCTGCCCTGTGGCAGTGACATCACAAAGGGCTTTTGCAGGATCTCAGCCTATTGGTCAAAGGTGCTGGGGAGGTGGTGACCTCACAGAGAGATGCTGACATCAGCCAGGCAGGACAGGGGCGCAGGGCCAGGGAAACCTCAGAGTCCCCTGTAGCTTTGCTTCAGCAAGTCTCCTTCTCGAGGTCTCTCTTTGAGGACTGAGAGAGTATTAAGGGTCACGTACGTGAGCGCCAGGAGGAACCTCTTTTGAGTTTTCTCTTTTCTTTTTCCTGATTTTACTAGAAAACAGACGTCCCTGTTTAGAAGGTAAGAGCCTCCGAGAGGTTTGGAACCTGTTGAGTCTGATGCATCTGGCGCCAGCTGAATTCTAGGCATGGAAAACACTAGCTTAAGGTGGTCGAATTTTATTCCCCACCTGGGATTTTGTCCCTTAGAATCACTGGGGACATTAGGGTTTGTCCTTTTTGTTTTACCTTTTCCTCCATCCCTCCCTCCTTTCTCTTCATCTCTTACGTCTTCTGTCCTTTCCTCTGTTCCCCTCCCACCACCAGGAGGACTCTGTGTGTGTGTGTCGTGGGGGGTGCTCTGCAGTGGGAACAGGGACAATTCTCCAACTTTGGGCAGTCGAGAGCCTGGGTGAGATAAGGGGCGTTAAAGCCCTTTGTAAAGGAGAAAGGGGAGTTTCACGGTGTTGAGCACCAAGGAATTCTAAACTTTGCTAAAACATCTAGTCTGCAGAAACCAGAAATGGTTGGGGCCACATTGTAACCATTGTCTTTTTTAAAGCCCATTGAGGGATGTGAGTCCCACCCTTTTAGGTATCTGGGGTGCTGGGAGAAGAGAAGAGGTGCCTGTCTCCATTTTATGGCCTCAACAAACTACGTGCTGTGCCCCAGTTCTCGTCAGAGATCCCTGAAAAAGAACGTCTTCCCATCCATTAACATACCTGGAAAGATACTGGAACTCCTTATTAAACAATCAGTTTGTCAGCACCTACAGGACAATTTGGTTCTTAGGACTAGTGAGCATGGACTTGTCAAGAACAAATCATTCCAAACAAATCCTAGCTCCTTCTTTGGCAGGGTTACGGGCCTAGTGGAGGTGGGTAAACAGTAGATGTGATCCATCTTGGTGTTAATAAGGACATTCTCACAAACAAACTAGGGAGATGTGGTCTAGATGCAATTAGTATAATATGTGTGCACAGATGGTTGAAAGCCCGTACTCCAACAGCCCAGAACCAAACACTCCTCCTCCTGGGCAGTGTGCTCTGACCTCTAATGGTCAGATGCTGCTTAGCACTGTCAGAGCAGCTTTTGCTGGGGGATTCTCCCAGCACTTTCCAATAGTGGGAAAGTATGAAATCCCCATTTGACTGCTGGGGACAGAGCCTAGAGCGGGGAGCAACTTGCCCAAAGTCCCACAGGTCAATAGGAAACCAGCAATGTCCAGTGTGGCCCGAATCTCACACGCTCCTTTGTCTCCTTTGGGTCTCACAGGAGCTCATTGAGGAGCTGCCTGATAACTCTCCACCCGGCGCCGTCCTCGCTAACTCCCTGATTGCTGTGGGCAACCTCAGGTACCGAGACCCTCCGGCCCGGTTCCCCTAACCCCAGTGCTGCTCAGGCCCAGGGCTGGGAGTCACTGCCCCTCCCACTCCCACTCCCAGGTCACCGCCCAAGGGTGGCTCCTCTGGCAGAGGTGCGGGGAAGGGTCACTCTCTCCTGGCTGGGCTGTTCTTTTCACTCCAGTAACATTGCAACGGCTTTGGGGAGAGGCTCACTCCCAGGATCAGATACAGGAGGGGCAGCAGGGTGCAGGGAACAGGTGCTATTCCTGCCCTGCCACTGTCTGTCTGAGAAACCTTGGCCTTGTCATTCCCTGGCTCGGTGCCTCAGTTTCCCTTCTTGCCAGCCTGTGCCTATTTCCCTGCAGTTTAACCTGCGTGTTGGTGCCAGTCCCATCCCCGCACTGCACAGTCTAATACCGGCTCCTCTCTCTTCCAGCACCATGACACCTGCTGTGGAGCCAGAGCTGGAGACCCACCTCCTTCGAGCTGCCCTGCACGCCGTCTTCACCCTGGGCATGGAGAAGGACACCGCCCAAGTGCAGGTAGATCAGCTAAAGTCATGGATTGAAGAGCCAGCTGTCATCCTGCCATGAGTCCTTGCTAATTGCCTGCAGTGGGATGTGAAGGAGAGAGGCCAGGATATGTGTTTGGGGGTCACACCAGTGCTTCCCAGAGACCCCACTTCCCATCCTGTGGCAAGTTTAGCCCCAGTTTCCCTAACTCTGACCCATGGCTCTCCCTTGCTTTCAGGATCTGCCTAGGGTCTTGCCAGACCTCCTGGACGCCATGCTGGGGAACCTGCTGGCAGAGTCCCCAGACACCGACAGGCTCCAGTACATCTTGGAGGTGAGCCCGATGAGAGGGGTGGGGGCAATTTTACCTTCACTCTTAGATCCATTTTCCAGTCTGTCCTCCTAGCCGGGCCCCCAGTGGGCATCCTTGGTCAGGGCAGTCAGTGTAATGCCTCCTTTCCCCACAGCACATTAACTACTGGATCGTGTCCAGGGTGCCGCGAGAGAGAGCCAGGGCCGTTAAGAGCAGCACGGCCCTGCTCAGATTCACCATCACCCTCCCTGAGTTTGACGTAAGTGATCTCTGACCCCAGCTTCCTGACTCCAGGGGTAGGTGATCTGGCTCTGACGGGCTGTAGGATCTGCTGCTGCAGGGGCTGTGGGTTAGGAGTGTTCCTCTTGGGAAGGCAGAGTCAGAGCAGAGAGTGAGCCTGGCTTGAGTCAAGTTCTTCTTGTCCTAGTTAAGTGGTGACTCTGGGCTTTTAAGGGGACTGTGCTCCAGGTTCATGCCTCCCTGTCATCCTGGAGCAGCTGGGGAAGCAAGTCCTCATGGAGGGCCCTGTCCACAGCCCTGTGCTGCAGGCTTCCTTGGGGGCAGAGGAAATTAAGGGTCTGGCTCTAGCTCCTATCCTCTAGCATCTCCTGCAGAGGGGCTGAAGGGAAGGAGAGTCCTGGCCCGGGGGGACTGGGAGCTAACAGGAAAATGCTGATGGAGTCTCCTCTCCCTCTCCCATCCATTAGAACTCAGCGGAATTCCCCAGGATGGGTCACCACATGGCACAGCTGGCTCTGTCCGTCAGTGACCCAGCCAAGGACATCAGCCGGCAGGCCAGGGATGGGGTTTACCGGCTCTACCAGCTGCTGCTGCACCAGAGGGATAAGGAACCCAGCTGGGAAATGGCACCCGCTAGAAGAGTGAGACTGGGACCCCAGCCAATTTCTCTCAGACTGACCCCGGCTGGAGGATGAGTCTCTCTATCTCTTTCTGTGTTCCACACCACGCCCTGCAATTCTGTTGGGCCAGGCACGCAGCGAGGACTCTGCCCACTGTGCAGCCACCAATGGGATTGGAAGGACACAAGTCCTGCAACCAGAAGGACAAATGTGTGTGTCTCTCTCTCCCTGTCACCTACTCCCTCCTGGGGGAAACCCAGCAGCTGATGGGGGAAAAGTTGAGCAGCTGCATTAGACTCAGGAGATTGGGGCGGGGCCCAGGCCTCATTCCCATCCTGTGGCCATTCGCTGGCCTGGCACAAGGAGCCTGGTGGGGAATGAAAGGGAGAGCAGGTGCTCCTGGGAAGGGAGATGAATTCACCTCCATGAGCAGGAGCGAGCCAGCTTGTCTCCGGAGCAGCTCCACCCAGCTCTTTAGCCAGGTTAATTAATGACAAGCTTTGCCTCATCCCAGACTTATGTTCTTAGGACAGGGTGCTATCGCTCTTGGGAAGGGCAGGAGAGTCCCCCAAGTGCCCTCTGCGAGACTCTCCTGTCCCACAGGGCCGCACCCAATTCCTAGTGGTCTGGTGTCTGTGTCACCCGAGCCACCATCCAGAGTTGCTCCCATCACTGGCAGCCTGGGAGGCCAAGGACTGACGGGTGATGGCGTCTGACCAGGCAAGGCTGAGGCACATGGGCAGGGGACGCTTGTCCTGCTGCTGGCAAGGCTGGACCCCTTCTGGAGAGAACAGGAGGATTCAGTCAGCAGTAGGGTTACCATGTCTAATAAATAAAAAAAGAGGACCCTCCATGGGCCCTGGCCCCGCCCATTTCCCCACCCCTAGCCCCGCCCCAACTCCACCCCTTCCCCGCCCTAACTCAGCCCCCTCCTTCCTCCCACTCCCAGCCATGGGGAAAGGGCTGCCCCAGCGCTACCGGCTTCACGGTTTGCCAGGCAGCCCCCAGACCCTGCGCCCCCAGCTGGCGCTTCCCCAGCGCAGCTGGAGCCCGGGAAGGGAAGTGCCTGGCCCGTGGCTCGGGGTCCGGAGGCAGGGGGGGCTGCCCGAAGCCAGTAGCGCTGGCTCGGGCAGCTCGGCTCTTAAAGTCTGAGAGGGGAGGAGTGGAGCAGCTCAGCTGGAGCCCAGGAAGGGAAGTGCCTGGCCAGCGGCTGGGGGTCCGGAGGCAGGGGGGGCTGCCCGAAGCCGGTAGCGCTGGCTCGGGCAGCTCGGCTCTTAAAGTCTGAGAGGGGAGGAGCAGAGCAGAGCAGCCGCGGGAGGGGAAGTGCCCGGCCGGCATTTTCCCGGACATGTTTGGTTTTTCGGCAATTCCCCCCGGACGGGCGTTTGATTGCCGAAAAGCAGGACATGTCCGGGAAAAACCGGACGTATGGTAACCCTAGTCAGCAGGGGCTGCCGATCCGTCCCATTCACCAGGGCTGCCATCCTGCGGCTTCAGCATTAGTGGCTGGGGTGACTTGGGGAAAGGTCTCAACCTCCCCACATCCCACTTCACTGCTGCCAGAATCCCTCCTGCCCCCCCGCTACAGTCCCCTCCCTACCCAACCTGGGTGGGGCTGGAGGAGAGGGGTCTGAGAACTTGAGCTGTGGATTGGAGGTGGAACAGCTGTCAGGGGCACTGAGGGGGAAGTGGCAGGAGCTCCCCGTACAAGGAGGGGGGTTGCCACTGGAGGTCACTAGGAAGGACAAGAAGACTCCATCGTGGGGGTCAGAAGGGGGAATCCATCCCTCAGAGGTGGGCAGGGGCTGGGTGGAAATGCTGCTGGTTCCAGGGGCCGTTAATCCCCCCTGATTCCTCGGAGGCGTCTGAGTCTCAGACAGGTTCTCGTTCCCTTGCAGCAGGAGGACGTCACGGCCAATGTGATGCGCCAGCTCCGTATCATGCGGCACTTGCGCCAGGTTCCCGAGGCGCTGCAGGGCCTGTGCCTCTGAGGCCACCAGCAACTCCCGCTCTCTGCTGCAGGTACTGCTCTGGCTCTCTGTAAATGGGGAGCTAGTGGAAGGGGAAATGGAGCCCCCTGGCACTCACAGAAACCCTCTCCCCTCTCTGTGGAGCAGGGTCCTTTCCTCTGCCCCCAAATTCCTTCATCTGGGACAGGAGCTCTTTCCCTCACACCCATTCCCCTCCCCCCTTTCCTTGATCTACCCCCATCCCATTCCCCCTGCGCCCAGGCAGAGCTCTGCCTGCCCCATATGGTGCAGAAAGGCCTGTGATATGCAGGGGGTCAGATTAGATGCTCTAACGGTCTCTTCTGCCCATAAAGTCTACTCATTTCTGAGAAACCGAGTGTAGCATTGGGAGCAGCCTCTGCTGTTTTACTGTCTAGCCGGCTTGCTTCCTAGAATGAACACTCATTGAGCGGGGTGATCCACAGAGAGTAGCTCTGTGACATACTGGTGGAGCCCCCCAGCCACCTCCACCTTGCCTGCCTCATGGGGGTTTGTGTCAGAGGACACCTTCTCCTTCTCCTTTCTTTCTAACTTCTTAGGGCCCTGGCCCCTCATTCAGCCACTCAGCAATTTCCTAAGCAGGCCGTGTCTTTTGATGTGGCCTGCTTCTCTGCCCCCAAAACAAAGAACTCTTGCTCCCATCTTGGCCTTAGGCCACGCTTGTACACTTTCTCATGCCCTTCTCCCTGGGCTAACCTTCTCAGCACAGCCCAGGCATGCTCTCCTTCTCTGCTCTTTTTGTCCATGGGCATAGCAGATCCTGGGTTGATTTCCCTTTGCAGGATCTCTCACAGGTATTGCTGCTGCTGCATCTGTAGCTCCACCTGCACTTCCTTCTGCGTCTGTTGGTTTTCTAGGAGCTGCAGGAGAAACCCCTAGATCTGTTTTGGCTGCTTAGCCAGTCCCTGGAACTGAAGTGGGAAATCCAGCGACCAGCTTGGTCCCTTGATACACCTGCTTGGGGGAGGGATAGCTCAGTGGTTTGAGCATTGGCCTGCTACACCTGGGGTTGTGAGCTCTATCCTTGAGGGGGCCATTTAGGGATCAGGGCAAAAAACTGTCTGGGGATTGGTTCTGCTTTTAGCAGGGGGTTGGACTAGATGACCTCCGGAGGTCCCTTCCAACCCTGATATTCTATGATTCCTTCAGCAACCAAGACTTCCCTCACGGATCACAGGGGGAACTCAATCCTGCCAACTATGCTAATCATAAATGAATCTACTCATCGTTAGGTGCCCCCCGGCGGCCAGGCATGGCATCACAGCCCTCTCGCTGGGCTAGCGTCCCCCATCCATGGTCGCTCCAGCACCACGGCAGTTTCTCTGCCTGGTAACTCCGGCCAGGTCACCACCTTTAGTCCACCCTTCTGGGGCCCAGCTTGCCTCACACTAAAAGTCCAAAGAGGTCTTTCCACAGACAGAAGTCCTTCTGCCATCGCTGGGGCACTTGCTCAGCCTGTAGCCCCCTTGCTGGGCTTGGGAACCCTCTCCAGGTGTGTGTACGCCGCCTCCTCTGGGGCCGGTAGGGGAACCCAGTCCCACCCTGACATTGATAGCAGCCCAGGGCCCTGGACCCAACAGCTAGGTCTGCTCCTTTCTCTTTGCTGCACTTTTCCAACCTCTCTTCTCAAGTTCCCCTCCAGGCTTTCCTTGCTGCTCTGAACTTCCTACCTCGTTCTCAATCCTGTTGCTACCCCGGTTGGGCTGTATCACCACTGAAGTCTGGCTCTTTAGGGGGGCGGATATGGTGCCTCTCAGTTCGGGCTCATTCTGTAATCAGCTTTCTGTGAGTGCCAGGGGGCTCCATTTCCCCTTCCACTAGCTCCCAATTTACAGAGAGCCAGAGCAGTACCTCCAGCAGGGAGCGGGAGTTGCTGGTGGCCTCAGAGGCACAGGCCCTGCAGCGCCTCGGGCACCTGGTGCAAGTGCCGCATGATACGGAGCTGGCGCATCACATTGGCCGTGACGTCCTCCTGCTGCAAGGGAACGAGAACCTGTCTGAGACTCAGACGCCTCCGAGGAATCAGGGGGGATTAACGGCCCCTGGAACCAGCAGCATTTCCACCCAGCCCCTGCCCACCTCTGAGGGACGGATTCCCCCTCCTGACTCCCAGGATGGAGTCTTCTTGTCCTTCCTAGTGACCTCCAGTGGCAACCCCCCTCCTTGTACGGGGAGCTCCTGCCACTTCCCCGTCAGTGCCCCTGACAGCTGTTCCACCTCCAATCCACAGCTCAAGTTCTCAGACCCCTCTCCTCCAGCCCCACCCAGATTGGGTAGGGAGGGGACTGTAGCGGGGGGGCAGGAGGGATTCTGGCAGCAGTGAAGTGGGATGTGGGGAGGTTGAGACCTTTCCCCAAGTCACCCCAGCCACTAATGCTGAAGCCGCAGGATGGCAGCCCTGGTGAATGGGACGGATCGGCAGCCCCTGCTGACTGAATCCTCCTGTTCTCTCCAGCAGCGCCGGCTTTAGGAAGGACGGGGCCCAAATCGAACATTTTTGGCGGGGCCCCGGCAGGGATGACTAACAAAAAAAATAATGGAAAAAAAAGCCTTTCATTTCTTCCATGTATTATTTACTTTCCATAACTATATAAAAAATAAAATTATATATTCTGTACATTGCATCATATATGCTGTTGATCGGTTATTAATGAGCTCCGTTTCTCGTGTGTGGTCCCCGCCACTCCCTGGGGGTGTGCTAGGGTGACCAGATGTCCTGATTTTATAGGGACAGTCCCGATTTTTGGGTCTTTTTCTTATAGGATCCTATTATCCCCCACCCCCTGTCCCGATTTTTCACACTTGCTGTCTGGTCACCCTAGTGGTGTGCACATGTGTGGGTCCCAGCTGCTCCCTGCCCCCCTCATTGAAGCAGGTGTGCAGGCTTACTGCCCTGGGAACTGCAGGGCACCAGTGGGCATGGGGCTGGCTGGAGGCTGGGCAGGGGCTCACTGGAGGTAGGGTCTGGCTGCAGGCAGGGCAAGGGGTGCGGGGCTGGCTGGAGACAGGGGTGTGTGGGGCTGGCTGGCTTTGGGCAGGGCCGCAGGGGGGTGCGGCAGGGGTTGCCTGGAGACAAGGCAGGGGGTGCGGCAGAGGCTGGCTGTGGGCAGGGGGTGCAGGGCTGGCTGCAGGCAGGGCAGGGGGGCGGGGCTGGTGCGGGCAGAACAGGGGTGGCGGGGCTGTAGGTAGGGCAGGGGTGCAGCAGGGGCTGGCTGCGGACAGGGGGTGCAGGGCTGGCTGGAGACGGGGCAGGCTGCGGGCAGGGCAGGCGGTGCAGGGCTGGTGCGGGGACGGGGTGCAGCAGAGGGAGCTTTAAATAGTCCCCGAGTCCCCCGTTATCCCAGGGCTCTGGGGGCTATTTAAAGGGCTCAGGGCTCCCCTGCTTCTACCGCCCCGGCCCTTTAAATAGCCGCGGGAGCCCTGGGGAAGCAGCGGGGCTCCAGTGGCTATTTAAAGGGCCAGGGCGGTAGAGGCAGCGGGAGTCCCAGACTTTTTAAATAGCCCCCAGAGCCCCGCAGCCCTACCCCAGGGCTCCAGCAGTGGGGGCCTGTGGCAATTTATAGGGCCTGGGGCTCCGGCCCCTGCTGGGAGCCCTAGGTCCTTTAAATTGCCCCCTGGGGAAGCCGGACCACCCTGGTACAGCGCACTGGCTCTTGCCGGTACACCGTACCGGGGCTTGGGCCTGGGGCCCGATTCAGGGGAATTGGTTGAATTGGCCTAAAGTCGGCCCTGGTGCGGGTATGGCCACAGAGCCGCAGGGAGGGGAACCCTGATGTGTGGGGGCTGGGTGGGTACTGGGAGTTCCTCCTGAAGGGACGGGGGTTGGCCAAGGTCACTCAGCCCCGGGGTGTGGGAGGGGGACAGGCTGAGGGCACTCAGAGCCCCAGGAAGTGGGGGGGGGCTGAGGGGAGGGACTGGCCAGGGGCACTCAGAGCTCTCGGGGGGGCTGTCCGGGAGGAGGGCACTCACAGCCCCAGGAGGTGTGGGGGGAGGAGCACACAGGATTTCAGGAATTCCCTGGCAGTGAAGAGCTGCTGGCGGCAGGGAGGAGCCAGCCGTGACAATCCCCACTTGGGTTCCCTGGCTGGGCTAGAGGGTATGGTGGCCCGTGGCCAAGCTGCAGCGGAAGGTGACCTGAAGAAAATGCCTCGGCCTCCAGCTAGGAAGGGCCTGGGCCAGACAATGACCCACCACGCAGTGTCCCAGCTCCCTGCCCCACACCTGTGGGGCACGGCCCCTCCTCTGTAGGGAGGTTGGCATGTACCTTAGTGCTGCTTCCTCCATCCCCAAAGGCCTCTCCCAGCCAGTCTCTGGCAACCCCTGCCGTTCAGTATGCACATTACCCTGCTGTGACATACCGGGGGGGGGGAACCCCTCGGGGATGGGGGGGCTGTCACACAGCTGGGCAATTTTACCCGGCTGGGCAGGAGTGACTGTCTCCCTGGAGCTGGGGTCTCAGCCCAGGTGTCTCTCTGCCCTTCCCCCCAGTAGCGCCCCACATTGAGTTCCAGCCCCACATTCACACCCACAAGTGCTGGTGGGTTCCAATCCCAGCTGAACACGCCCACCCGGCCCTAGTGCGGAGCAGAAGGGCCCAGCGCTGCCCCACAGACCCTCTGGCTCTCCGAGCCCGCTCTTACCCATCACCGCAGCACGTCTGGCCCATGCTGAACGCTGCTGCTCTGTGCAGAGAGGCTGGCACTTCTCACTCCTGCCGTACGAGGAGCAGGTGCTGCTACCGACTGCTCCCCCTAACCCCCGCCCTGCTGCGCTCTGGGGATGCTGCCCTGCTGTGGAGCTCTCAGGTATCTTGAACTGGAATTTGTTTGGAGAGAAACTGCTAAGGAGCCTTATCAGCCCCGAGCAGAGAGTACCTGGGAGCCTGCCTGGGTCGGGCGGGTCTGGTACAGCCTCCCCCCAGATAAGGCTCTTCCCTGGACCTGCCACCCATTGGAATCTGGAACGATTCCCTCCGTGGTAACACCCGGGGCAGCCAGGGCAGGGCAGGGTACGGCCTGCTCCCCTGGAGCGTTAGGGCTTTCAGGAGTCAGAGGTGCCAGCAGAGCAGGTTGTACATTAAAGCAACGAAGGCAGTTGGGGGGCAGAGGAATTGGGTGCTTTGCCATTGCACTTGATCAGCTCAATTTGAAAATTCTTTCAAAGGAAATCCAGATGTATACATCTGACTGGGGTACATGTACACACATACACACGCACACTCACATGTGCACACACTCATGTGCACATACACGTACACGCATACATACACACATGTACACATACACATAGGTACAGATGTACACATACACATACACACGCTGTCCCTGGAGCGCCCCAGGATGTGACTGACGGGGTGGCTGGCTATTATGGAGGCAGAAGGGGGTTGGGAGAAAATAATCAAGAAGAACTTTTGCTGAAAATGCAAACCTAAGCTGGAAATCTGTGCAGGGCTGGGTCAGCGAAAATGATCTTTTGATCCCGTGGTCCTGTACTTCCTGGTTTGCGTCGGACCCAGGCAGGAGACTGGGCTGCTCTCAGCTGTAGAAGCCATTGGAATGAGCCAGGTCGGAATGAGCCAGGCCCTCAGAGCCTTCTGCCACCAATCGCCCCAGCAGTCACTGATCCACACCAAACCACGTCCTTCCAGTCAGGCAGTTTCATATGCACACGTCAAACCCTTGGTTTGCCACTCAGACACCACGGTGATGGGCACAGTAAGGACCGAGAGACGCTAAACAGGCAGACAGACAAGGAAATAGTGGCCCTGCCTACAGGTGTGTGTGTGGTGCAAACGGATGAATACCAGTTGCTGGCTGAAGGCACAACCGTAATTCCTGCATCTCCTGTCTGTCAGCTATCGTTCGCTTGGCAGCCTGAGCTCCGATTTCTAACACAGCGTTTTGCTCTGGCCTATTGTGGTTCTCATGTCCGGGGGCGCCTTGGCCCCTGGTATCAGGAGCGGTGCTAAGGAGGCTGCTTTTCAAAGGTCCTTAAGTAGGGTTGCCAACTTTCTACTTGCACAAAACCAAACGCCCTTGACCCAACCCCTTTCATGCCCTTCCCCAAGGCCCCACCCCCACTCACTCCAGCCCAGCCCACCTCTCTCAGTCGTTCGCTCTCACACCCTCACTCACTTTCACTGGGCTGGAGCTGGGGGTTGGAGTGCAGGGAGGGGTGAGGGCTCCGGTGGGGATGCGGGCTCTGGGATTGGGCTGGAGATTAGGGGGTTGGGGTGCCAGAGGGGGATCCGGGCTGGGACAGAGGGTTGGGGTGCGGACTCTGGGAGGGAGTTTGGGTGCGGGAGGGGGCTCAGGGCTGGGGTAGGGGATTGGGGTGGGGGTGTGGGGTCTGGGAGGGATTAGGGTACAGGAGGGGGTTCCGAACTGGGGCAGGGGGTTGGGGTGCCGGGTGTGAGGTCTGGGAGGGAATTTGGGTGTGGGAGGGGGTTCCGACCTGGGGCAGGGTTTCTGGGTGCGAGCTCCGGCCAGGCGGCGCTTACCTCAGCCAGCTCTTGGTCAATGGCACACCGGTGCTAATGCAGGCTCCTGACCCCTGGTCTCCCTCCGCTGGCAGGCTCTGAGCAAGGCCTGCCCAGAGAACATGGATGACGAGCTCTCGATCCTGCTGACAGCACCCCCCAGCACAGACAAACTCCAGCACATCTTGGAGGTGAGCAGAATGGGGAGGGGCCGCAGGGGTTTTACCTTAGCCCTGGGGACTCCTAGAAAGAAGAGACTGGAAAATCCATATTTCTATTAGATCCTTCCGAGTATGCATTGGTGATATAAACTCACTGGGTGACCTTGGGGTAACTCACTTCCCCCTTACGGCATCAGTCTTCTCCACTATCAAATCTACACTGGGGAAGAAGGACAGAAGCCCCGACAATCACCTTCCCCTCTGGGTGTCTGGTCCTGGGAGCCGAAACCAACTGGACTATCTGCCCCATCTCCTAAACTGCCCTGTCTTTCCCTCCTAGGGCCTTGTCCTTAGTGCTCAGCCTGGCCCCTTCCCAGCTTGTCCCTGACCTTTAAAGGACTCTCCAAGCCCCTCCCATGCCTGCTTCCCTTGGGGTCTCTCTCCTGGCTGAGTACAGGCTGCCCTTCTATCTCTCAGCAGGCCTGGGTCCTAGTCACAGGCTGCGTCTTGTCACGTGACCCCCACACTTATTCCCTTCACCCTAGGGACCTGCATCACCTGGGCCAGGTGCAGTTGAGCTCCAACCCCTTTCCCTGCCATCTCACCCTGGGACAGGTTGAAACTGGTAACCTGTGGGTAACAGTAACTGGTTGCTCCCAAAGGTGCTGAAGACACAATGGAAGAGGAAATCCTTTGGCCTGGATTGAAATTATTCCGACTGAAAGTGAATGAGAGAAAATAGGTCCAGAGTTCTCTTCCTAGCAGCAGAAAATGTAGCGATTGATAGAGGTTCAGGTCAGAAAGGACCATTATGTGCATCTAGTCGCCCCTCCTGTATAACTCAGGGCTAGAATGTGACCACGTGGTTCCTTCAGCCAACCATAGCATGGGACTGAGTCAGAGCACGTCTTTTGGAACGACATCCACATGCAGGAGAGCCAGCTGGCTACCAGAAAATCTCTCTTCTGCAGTGACGTGGGGTTAAGGGACACGGGGGAAAAGACATGGCGGCTGTGACTAAACTTAGAGCAGCAAGGCCAGGAAAACCAGGGTTAGGTCCCAGGCCTGGCTATCAGATCTGCTGTTTTCTATTCCTGGCTTTGGGACCATGAGCGAGTCTCTGCACCGCTGGGTGCCTCGGTTTCCCCAGCTGTCAAGGAGCTAATCAAGGTTTTGTTTCTTCTCCCCATTTTACAGGGTGGGAAACCGAGACACAGTTGGGACCTGTCTACACTACAGGTCTGTCGTGCGTTTGTAATCTGCTGACCCCCACATGTTGTTCAGAGCCTATGGACAACACAGCTCCTAAAGGTACGTTTGTTCTGTGCTTATCCCCTCTGTACCAGCAGGGCTGGACAGCATTTCTCACTGTGATGTGGGGAGCAGGTCCTGGGTACTAAGGGTCTGAAGAAGCTCTCAAGGACTAATTTTTTAAAATAATTGTTATCAATGAATTGGGAGAAAACATACAATCACTGCGGATAAGATTGAGGGGTGACAAAATACAGGCAGAGTGGTAATTCCTGATGGGGAGAGGGCAGTGATACAGAGCGATCTGGCTCATTCGGCCAGCTGGACCCATTCAAAGAAAACAAGTTTGAGCAGAGCCCAATGCAAGGTCCTATACGTGGCAACAAGGCACGCCGGCCACACCTCCAGAATGGGGACGTGGATCCAGGAAAGCAGTGACTCTGAAAAGGATTTAGGGGCCAGAGTGGAGAAGCCACTCAACATGAGCTCCCAGTGTGATGCTGTGGTGAACAGGGCTAAAGCCATCATTAGACGTAGGAGCAGAGCCGTGAGTAGGATAGGGAGGTGACACAGCAGCAGTGAGACTGCTATTGGAATACTGCCTCCAGTCTTGGTGTCCTCCTTTGAAAAAGATGGTCCTAGAAATTGGAGCTGGGGCAGCAAAGAGCCATGAAATGTTCTGAGGGCTGGAGAAAAATGCCTTCTAGTGAGCTATGGAAAGAGCTCAACCTGTTTAGCTTATCAAAAGAAGATTGAAGGGGACTTCATTGAAGTGTTGAAGTGCCTTAATGGAGAGAAAATACTGGGTATTAAAGGGCTCTCTAGTCTAGCAGAGAAAGGCAGAACAAGACCCAATGGCTGGAAGGTGAAAAGAGACAAATTCCTATGACAAATAAGGCACAAATATTCAACAGCGAGGATGATTGACCACAGGAAGAAGCTACCAAGGAAAGTGGTGGATTCTCCATCTCTTGATGTCATTAATAAAGACTAGATGCCTTTCCGGAATGTGTTTGCCCCAAAAGTAGCTATTGTGGTAGACAGGAGGCCTGTGATATGCAGGGGGTCAGATTAGATGCTCTAACGGTCTCTGCTGCCCATAAAGTCTACTCATTTCTGAGAAACCGAGTGTAGCATTGGGAGCAGCTTGTGATGTTTTACTGTCTAGCCGGCTTGCTTTCTAGAATGAACACTCATTGAGTGGGGTGATCCACAGGGAGTAGCTCAAACCTCCAGAGTGTCAGCCCTGTGGCAGGACATTAGCACTGCAGGGGAGGGGTGGGTGTGGCAGTGACATCACAAAGGCCTTTTCCAGAACCTCAGCCTATTGGCCAAAGGTGCAGGGGAGGTGGTGACCTCACAGAGGGATGCTGACATCAGCCAGGCAGGACAGGGGCGCAGGGCCAGGGAAACCTCAGAGACCCCTGTGGCTTTGCTTCAGCAAGTCCCCTTCTCGAGATCTCTCTTTGAGGTCTGAGAGAGTATTTGGGTTCATGTATGTGAGCACCAGGAGGAACCTCTTTTGAGTTTTCTCCTTTCTTTTTCCTGATTTCACTAGAAAACTGACGTCCCTGTTTAGAAGGTAAGAGCCTCCGAGAGGTTTGGAACCTGTTGAGTCTGATGCATCTGGCGCCAGCTGAATTTTAGGCATGGAAAACACTAGCTTAAGGTGGCCAAATTTTATTCCCCACCTGGGATTTTGTCCCTTAGAATCTCTGGGGACATTAAGGTTTGTCCTTTTTGTTTTACCTTTTCCTCCATCCCTCTCTCCTTTCTCTTCATCTCCTTTCCCCGTTCCCCTCCCACCACCAGGAGGGGTGTGTGTGTGTCGTGGGGGGTGCTCTACAACTCCCATTGTGGGAGGTCCACCAAAAATGTGGCGTTGAAATAGTGCTCAGACAGTGATCCCCAGCGGTGACCTGGGCCATCCTTTGGGCTCTCTGGTGAGAACCCTCATCCCCCCGCCCCTCGGTCTCTACCCTGATTGGCTGAGCAGGGGGTTATTGACAGGGAGGAGACTCAGGTCCCTGTTGTTTTCTTTTAAGAACAAGTAAATAGTCATAACCAGTCATATGTTCAACAAATTTTGCTGCTTCTCTGCAGTTCATTATTTTCTCTACCATTCCAGTTCTCCTAAAATACTTGCTGAATAATTACTATGAACTCTTGCTGGTCTGGAACTCACTTGAGAACACTTTATTCAGGTCATTCAATGTCTGAAATTCAAGATCCGATGGTTAGTTTGAAAATCAGGGCTCTTGGGTCCTATTCCCAACTCTGCCACGGACTGGCTGTGTGACCTAAGACAAGTCAATTCTCCTTTCTCAGCCTTAGCTTCTCCCTCTTTCAAGTAGGGATAACAATCCGCTCCTACCTACCTCCCGACAGGTGGAGGATGGGGATCTATTGGAGAGTGTCACTAGGAGCAGTGCATAAGATGAGGTGTCCTATCACGTTTACTCAGATCAGATTAGGACATAATAGAATGGCTGAAATAGTCTATTTTATTTGTATTTTATTATGTTGCAATTGTTAAGAGCAGCAACTACTTAGCTCAGACTGAAACATCTCATCTAATTTTTGAGATCTAAGTGTCTCTTCTTTGTGTAGCTCAAACCTCCAAAGTGTCTGCCCTGTGGCAGTGACATCACAAAGGGCTTTTGCAGGATCTCAGCCTATTGGTCAAAGGTGCTGGGGAGGTGGTGACCTCACAGAGAGATGCTGACATCAGCCAGGCAGGACAGGGGCGCAGGGCCAGGGAAACCTCAGAGTCCCCTGTAGCTTTGCTTCAGCAAGTCTCCTTCTCGAGGTCTCTCTTTGAGGACTGAGAGAGTATTAAGGGTCACGTACGTGAGCGCCAGGAGGAACCTCTTTTGAGTTTTCTCTTTTCTTTTTCCTGATTTTACTAGAAAACAGACGTCCCTGTTTAGAAGGTAAGAGCCTCCGAGAGGTTTGGAACCTGTTGAGTCTGATGCATCTGGCGCCAGCTGAATTCTAGGCATGGAAAACACTAGCTTAAGGTGGTCGAATTTTATTCCCCACCTGGGATTTTGTCCCTTAGAATCACTGGGGACATTAGGGTTTGTCCTTTTTGTTTTACCTTTTCCTCCATCCCTCCCTCCTTTCTCTTCATCTCTTACGTCTTCTGTCCTTTCCTCTGTTCCCCTCCCACCACCAGGAGGACTCTGTGTGTGTGTGTCGTGGGGGGTGCTCTGCAGTGGGAACAGGGACAATTCTCCAACTTTGGGCAGTCGAGAGCCTGGGTGAGATAAGGGGCGTTAAAGCCCTTTGTAAAGGAGAAAGGGGAGTTTCACGGTGTTGAGCACCAAGGAATTCTAAACTTTGCTAAAACATCTAGTCTGCAGAAACCAGAAATGGTTGGGGCCACATTGTAACCATTGTCTTTTTTAAAGCCCATTGAGGGATGTGAGTCCCACCCTTTTAGGTATCTGGGGTGCTGGGAGAAGAGAAGAGGTGCCTGTCTCCATTTTATGGCCTCAACAAACTACGTGCTGTGCCCCAGTTCTCGTCAGAGATCCCTGAAAAAGAACGTCTTCCCATCCATTAACATACCTGGAAAGATACTGGAACTCCTTATTAAACAATCAGTTTGTCAGCACCTACAGGACAATTTGGTTCTTAGGACTAGTGAGCATGGACTTGTCAAGAACAAATCATTCCAAACAAATCCTAGCTCCTTCTTTGGCAGGGTTACGGGCCTAGTGGAGGTGGGTAAACAGTAGATGTGATCCATCTTGGTGTTAATAAGGACATTCTCACAAACAAACTAGGGAGATGTGGTCTAGATGCAATTAGTATAATATGTGTGCACAGATGGTTGAAAGCCCGTACTCCAACAGCCCAGAACCAAACACTCCTCCTCCTGGGCAGTGTGCTCTGACCTCTAATGGTCAGATGCTGCTTAGCACTGTCAGAGCAGCTTTTGCTGGGGGATTCTCCCAGCACTTTCCAATAGTGGGAAAGTATGAAATCCCCATTTGACTGCTGGGGACAGAGCCTAGAGCGGGGAGCAACTTGCCCAAAGTCCCACAGGTCAATAGGAAACCAGCAATGTCCAGTGTGGCCCGAATCTCACACGCTCCTTTGTCTCCTTTGGGTCTCACAGGAGCTCATTGAGGAGCTGCCTGATAACTCTCCACCCGGCGCCGTCCTCGCTAACTCCCTGATTGCTGTGGGCAACCTCAGGTACCGAGACCCTCCGGCCCGGTTCCCCTAACCCCAGTGCTGCTCAGGCCCAGGGCTGGGAGTCACTGCCCCTCCCACTCCCACTCCCAGGTCACCGCCCAAGGGTGGCTCCTCTGGCAGAGGTGCGGGGAAGGGTCACTCTCTCCTGGCTGGGCTGTTCTTTTCACTCCAGTAACATTGCAACGGCTTTGGGGAGAGGCTCACTCCCAGGATCAGATACAGGAGGGGCAGCAGGGTGCAGGGAACAGGTGCTATTCCTGCCCTGCCACTGTCTGTCTGAGAAACCTTGGCCTTGTCATTCCCTGGCTCGGTGCCTCAGTTTCCCTTCTTGCCAGCCTGTGCCTATTTCCCTGCAGTTTAACCTGCGTGTTGGTGCCAGTCCCATCCCCGCACTGCACAGTCTAATACCAGCTCCTCTCTCTTCCAGCACCATGACACCTGCTGTGGAGCCAGAGCTGGAGACCCACCTCCTTCGAGCTGCCCTGCACGCCGTCTTCACCCTGGGAATGGAGAAGGACACCGCCCAAGTGCAGGTAGATCAGCTAAAGTCATGGATTGAAGAGCCAGCTGTCATCCTGCCATGAGTCCTTGCTAATTGCCTGCAGTGGGATGTGAAGGAGAGAGGCCAGGATATGTGTTTGGGGGTCACACCAGTGCTTCCCAGAGACCCCACTTCCCATCCTGTGGCAAGTTTAGCCCCAGTTTCCCTAACTCTGACCCATGGCTCTCCCTTGCTTTCAGGATCTGCCTAGGGTCTTGCCAGACCTCCTGGACGCCATGCTGGGGAACCTGCTGGCAGAGTCCCCAGACACCGACAGGCTCCAGTACATCTTGGAGGTGAGCCCGATGAGAGGGGTGGGGGCAATTTTACCTTCACTCTTAGATCCATTTTCCAGTCTGTCCTCCTAGCCGGGCCCCCAGTGGGCATCCTTGGTCAGGGCAGTCAGTGCAATGCCTCCTTTCCCCACAGCACATTAACTACTGGATCGTGTCCAGGGTGCCGCGAGAGAGAGCCAGGGCCGTTAAGAGCAGCACGGCCCTGCTCAGATTCACCATCACCCTCCCTGAGTTTGACGTAAGTGATCTCTGACCCCAGCTTCCTGACTCCAGGGGTAGGTGATCTGGCTCTGACGGGCTGTAGGATCTGCTGCTGCAGGGGCTGTGGGTTAGGAGTGTTCCTCTTGGGAAGGCAGAGTCAGAGCAGAGAGTGAGCCTGGCTTGAGTCAAGTTCTTCTTGTCCTAGTTAAGTGGTGACTCTGGGCTTTTAAGGGGACTGTGCTCCAGGTTCATGCCTCCCTGTCATCCTGGAGCAGCTGGGGAAGCAAGTCCTCATGGAGGGCCCTGTCCACAGCCCTGTGCTGCAGGCTTCCTTGGGGGCAGAGGAAATTAAGGGTCTGGCTCTAGCTCCTATCCTCTAGCATCTCCTGCAGAGGGGCTGAAGGGAAGGAGAGTCCTGGCCCGGGGGGACTGGGAGCTAACAGGAAAATGCTGATGGAGTCTCCTCTCCCTCTCCCATCCATTAGAACTCAGCGGAATTCCCCAGGATGGGTCACCACATGGCACAGCTGGCTCTGTCCGTCAGTGACCCAGCCAAGGACATCAGCCGGCAGGCCAGGGATGGGGTTTACCGGCTCTACCAGCTGCTGCTGCACCAGAGGGATAAGGAACCCAGCTGGGAAATGGCACCCGCTAGAAGAGTGAGACTGGGACCCCAGCCAATTTCTCTCAGACTGACCCCGGCTGGAGGATGAGTCTCTCTATCTCTTTCTGTGTTCCACACCACGCCCTGCAATTCTGTTGGGCCAGGCACGCAGCGAGGACTCTGCCGACTGTGCAGCCACCAATGGGATTGGAAGGACACAAGTCCTGCAACCAGAAGGACAAATGTGTGTGTCTCTCTCTCCCTGTCACCTACTCCCTCCTGGGGGAAACCCAGCAGCTGATGGGGGAAAAGTTGAGCAGCTGCATTAGACTCAGGAGATTGGGGCGGGGCCCAGGCCTCATTCCCATCCTGTGGCCATTCGCTGGCCTGGCACAAGGAGCCTGGTGGGGAATGAAAGGGAGAGCAGGTGCTCCTGGGAAGGGAGATGAATTCACCTCCATGAGCAGGAGCGAGCCAGCTTGTCTCCGGAGCAGCTCCACCCAGCTCTTTAGCCAGGTTAATTAATGACAAGCTTTGCCTCATCCCAGACTTATGTTCTTAGGACAGGGTGCTATCGCTCTTGGGAAGGGCAGGAGAGTCCCCCAAGTGCCCTCTGCGAGACTCTCCTGTCCCACAGGGCCGCACCCAATTCCTAGTGGTCTGGTGTCTGTGTCACCCGAGCCACCATCCAGAGTTGCTCCCATCACTGGCAGCCTGGGAGGCCAAGGACTGACGGGTGATGGCGTCTGACCAGGCAAGGCTGAGGCACATGGGCAGGGGACGCTTGTCCTGCTGCTGGCAAGGCTGGACCCCTTCTGGAGAGAACAGGAGGATTCAGTCAGCAGTAGGGTTACCATGTCTAATAAATAAAAAAAGAGGATCCTCCATGGGCCCTGGCCCCGCCCATTTCCCCACCCCTAGCCCCGCCCCAACTCCACCCCTTCCCCGCCCTAACTCAGCCCCCTCCTTCCTCCCACTCCCAGCCATGGGGAAAGGGCTGCCCCAGCGCTACCGGCTTCACAGTTTGCCGGGCAGCCCCCAGACCCTGCGCCCCCGGCTGGCGCTTCCCCAGCGCAGCTGGAGCCCGGGAAGGGAAGTGCCTGGCCCGTGGCTCGGGGTCCGGAGGCAGGGGGGGCTGCCCGAAGCCAGTAGCGCTGGCTCGGGCAGCTCGGCTCTTAAAGTCTGAGAGGGGAGGAGCGGAGCAGCTCAGCTGGAGCCCAGGAAGGGAAGTGCCTGGCCAGCGGCTGGGGGTCCGGAGGCAGGGGGGGCTGCCCGAAGCCGGTAGCGCTGGCTCGGGCAGCTCGGCTCTTAAGTCTGAGAGGGGAGGAGCAGAGCAGAGCAGCTGTGGGACGGGAAGTGCCTGTCCGGCATTTTCCCGGACATGTTTGGCTTTTCGGCAATTCCCCCCGGACGGGCGTTTGATTGCCGAAAAGCAGGACATGTCCGGGAAAAACCGGACGTATGGTAACCCTAGTCAGCAGGGGCTGCCGATCCGTCCCATTCACCAGGGCTGCCATCCTGCGGCTTCAGCATTAGTGGCTGGGGTGACTTGGGGAAAGGTCTCAACCTCCCCACATCCCACTTCACTGCTGCCAGAATCCCTCCTGCTCCCCCCGCTACAGTCCCCTCCCTACCCAACCTGGGTGGGGCTGGATGAGAGGGGTCTGAGAACTTGAGCTGTGGATTGGAGGTGGAACAGCTGTCAGGGGCACTGAGGGGGAAGTGGCAGGAGCTCCCCGTACAAGGAGGGGGGTTGCCACTGGAGGTCACTAGGAAGGACAAGAAGACTCCATCGTGGGGGTCAGAAGGGGGAATCCATCCCTCAGAGGTGGGCAGGGGCTGGGTGGAAATGCTGCTGGTTCCAGGGGCCGTTAATCCCCCCTGATTCCTCGGAGGCGTCTGAGTCTCAGACAGGTTCTCGTTCCCTTGCAGCAGGAGGACGTCACGGCCAATGTGATGCGCCAGCTCCGTATCATGCGGCACTTGCGCCAGGTTCCCGAGGCGCTGCAGGGCCTGTGCCTCTGAGGCCACCAGCAACTCCCGCTCTCTGCTGCAGGTACTGCTCTGGCTCTCTGTAAATGGGGAGCTAGTGGAAGGGGAAATGGAGCCCCCTGGCACTCACAGAAACCCTCTCCCCTCTCTGTGGAGCAGGGTCCTTTCCTCTGCCCCCAAATTCCTTCATCTGGGACAGGAGCTCTTTCCCTCACACCCATTCCCCTCCCCCCTTTCCTTGATCTACCCCCATCCCATTCCCCCTGCGCCCAGGCAGAGCTCTGCCTGCCCCATATGGTGCAGAAAGGCCTGTGATATGCAGGGGGTCAGATTAGATGCTCTAACGGTCTCTTCTGCCCATAAAGTCTACTCATTTCTGAGAAACCGAGTATAGCATTGGGAGCAGCCTCTGCTGTTTTACTGTCTAGCCGGCTTGCTTCCTAGAATGAACACTCATTGAGCGGGGTGATCCACAGAGAGTAGCTCTGTGACATACTGGTGGAGGGTCTGCAAGGTCCATGGCCACCCCAGCCACCTCCACCTTGCCTGCCTCATGGGGGTTTGTGTCAGAGGACACCTTCTCCTTCTCCTTTCTTTCTAACTTCTTAGGGCCCTGGCCCCTCGTTCAGCCACTCAGCAATTTCCTAAGCAGGCCGTTTCTTTTGATGTGGCCTGCTTCTCTGCCCCCAAAACAAAGAACTCTTGCTCCCATCTTGGCCTTAGGCCACGATGGTACACTTTCTCATGCCCTTCTCCCTGGGCTAACCTTCTCAGCACAGCCCAGGCATGCTCTCCTTCTCTGCTCTTTTTGTCCATGGGCATAGCAGATCCTGGGTTGATTTCCCTTTGCAGGATCTCTCACAGGTATTGCTGCTGCTGCATCTGTAGCTCCACCTGCACTTCCTTCTGCGTCTGTTGGTTTTCTAGGAGCTGCAGGAGAAACCCCTAGATCTGTTTTGGCTGCTTAGCCAGTCCCTGGAACTGAAGTGGGAAATCCAGCGACCAGCTTGGTCCCTTGATACACCTGCTTGGGGAAGGGATAGCTCAGTGGTTTGAGCATTGGCCTGCTACACCTGGGGTTGTGAGCTCTATCCTTGAGGGGGCCATTTAGGGATCAGGGCAAAAAACTGTCTGGGGATTGGTTCTGCTTTTAGCAGGGGGTTGGACTAGATGACCTCCGGAGGTCCCTTCCAACCCTGATATTCTATGATTCCTTCAGCAACCAAGACTTCCCTCACGGATCACAGGGGGAACTCAATCCTGCCAACTATGCTAATCATAAATGAATCTACTCATCGTTAGGTGCCCCCCGGCGGCCAGGCATGGCATCACAGCCCTCTCGCTGGGCTAGCGTCCCCCATCCATGGTCGCTCCAGCACCACGGCAGTTTCTCTGCCTGGTAACTCCGGCCAGGTCACCACCTTTAGTCCACCCTTCTGGGGCCCAGCTTGCCTCACACTAAAAGTCCAAAGAGGTCTTTCCACAGACAGAAGTCCTTCTGCCATCGCTGGGGCACTTGCTCAGCCTGTAGCCCCCTTGCTGGGCTTGGGAACCCTCTCCAGGTGTGTGTACGCCGCCTCCTCTGGGGCCGGTAGGGGAACCCAGTCCCACCCTGACATTGATAGCAGCCCAGGGCCCTGGACCCAACAGCTAGGTCTGCTCCTTTCTCTTTGCTGCACTTTTCCAACCTCTCTTCTCAAGTTCCCCTCCAGGCTTTCCTTGCTGCTCTGAACTTCCTACCTCGTTCTCAATCCTGTTGCTACCCCGGTTGGGCTGTATCACCACTGAAGTCTGGCTCTTTAGGGGGGCGGATATGGTGCCTCTCAGTTCGGGCTCATTCTGTAATCAGCTTTCTGTGAGTGCCAGGGGGCTCCATTTCCCCTTCCACTAGCTCCCAATTTACAGAGAGCGAGAGCAGTACCTCCAGCAGGGAGCGGGAGTTGCTGATGGCCTCAGAGGCACAGGCCCTGCAGCGCCTCGGGCACCTGGTGCAAGTGCCGCATGATACGGAGCTGGCGCATCACATTGGCCGTGACGTCCTCCTGCTGCAAGGGAACGAGAACCTGTCTGAGACTCAGACGCCTCCGAGGAATCAGGGGGGATTAACGGCCCCTGGAACCAGCAGCATTTCCACCCAGCCCCTGCCCACCTCTGAGGGATGGATTCCCCCTCCTGACTCCCAGGATGGAGTCTTCTTGTCCTTCCTAGTGACCTCCAGTGGCAACCCCCCTCCTTGTACGGGGAGCTCCTGCCACTTCCCCGTCAGTGCCCCTGACAGCTGTTCCACCTCCAATCCACAGCTCAAGTTCTCAGACCCCTCTCCTCCAGCCCCACCCAGGTTGGGTAGGGAGGGGACTGTAGCGGGGGGGCAGGAGGGATTCTGGCAGCAGTGAAGTGGGATGTGGGGAGGTTGAGACCTTTCCCCAAGTCACCCCAGCCACTAATGCTGAAGCCGCAGGATGGCAGCCCTGGTGAATGGGACGGATCGGCAGCCCCTGCTGACTGAATCCTCCTGTTCTCTCCAGCAGCGCCGGCTTTAGGAAGGACGGGGCCCAAATCGAACATTTTTGGCGGGGCCCCGGCAGGGATGACTAACAAAAAAAATAATGGAAAAAAAAGCCTTTCATTTCTTCCATGTATTATTTACTTTCCATAACTATATAAAAAATAAAATTATATATTCTGTACATTGCATCATATATGCTGTTGATCGGTTATTAATGAGCTCCGTTTCTCGTGTGTGGTCCCCGCCACTCCCTGGGGGTGTGCTAGGGTGACCAGATGTCCTGATTTTATAGGGACAGTCCCGATTTTTGGGTCTTTTTCTTATAGGATCCTATTATCCCCCACCCCCTGTCCCGATTTTTCACACTTGCTGTCTGGTCACCCTAGTGGTGTGCACATGTGTGGGTCCCAGCTGCTCCCTGCCCCCCTCATTGAAGCAGGTGTGCAGGCTTACTGCCCTGGGAACTGCAGGGCACCAGTGGGCATGGGGCTGGCTGGAGGCTGGGCAGGGGCTCACTGGAGGTAGGGTCTGACTGCAGGCAGGGCAAGGGGTGCGGGGCTGGCTGGAGACAGGGGTGTGTGGGGCTGGGTGGCTTTGGGCAGGGCCGCAGGGGGGTGCGGCAGGGGTTGCCTGGAGACAGGGCAGGGGGTGCGGCAGAGGCTGGCTGTGGGCAGGGGGTGCAGGGCTGGCTGCAGGCAGGGCAGGGGGGCGGGGCTGGTGCGGGCAGAACAGGGGTGGCGGGGCTGGAGGTAGGGCAGGGGTGCAGCAGGGGCTGGCTGCGGACAGGGGGTGCAGGGCTGGCTGGAGACGGGGCTGGCTGCGGGCAGGGCAGGCGGTGCGGGGCTGGTGCGGGGACGGGGTGCAGCAGAGGTAGCTTTAAATAGCCCCCGAGTCCCCCGCTATCCCAGGGCTCTGGGGGCTATTTAAAGGGCTCAGGGCTCCCCTGCTTCTACCGCCCCGGCCCTTTAAATAGCCGCGGGAGCCCTGGGGAAGCAGCGGGGCTCCAGTGGCTATTTAAAGGGCCAGGGCGGTAGAGGCAGCAGGAGTCCCAGACTTTTTAAATAGCCCCCAGAGCCCCGCAGCCCTACCCCAGGGCTCCAGCAGTGGGGGTCTGGTGGCAATTTAAAGGGCCTGGGGCTCCGGCCCCTGCTGGGAGCCCTAGGTCCTTTAAATTGCCCCCTGGGGAAGCCGGACCACCCTGGTACAGCGCACTGGCTCTTGCCGGTACACCGTACCGGGGCTTGGGCCTGGGGCCCGATTCAGGGGAATTGGTTGAATTGGCCTAAAGTCGGCCCTGGTGGGGGTATGGCCACAGAGCCGCAGGGAGGGGAACCCTGAGGTGTGGGGGCTGGGTGGGTACTGGGAGTTCCTCCTGAAGGGATGGGGGTTGGCCAAGGTCACTCAGCCCCGGGGTGTGGGAGGGGGACAGGCTGAGGGCACTCAGAGCCCCAGGAAGTGGGGGGGGGGCTGAGGGGAGGGACTGGCCAGGGGCACTCAGAGCTCTCGGGGGGGCTGTCCGGGAGGAGGGCACTCACAGCCCCAGGAGGTGTGGGGGGAGGAGCACACAGGATTTCAGGAATTCCCTGGCAGTGAAGAGCTGCTGGCGGCAGGGAGGAGCCAGCCGTGACAATCCCTACTTGGGATCCCTGGCTGGGCTAGAGGGTATGGGGGCCCGTGGCCAAGCTGCAGCAGAAGGTGACCTGAAGAAAATGCCTCGGCCTCCAGCTAGGAAGGGCCTGGGCCAGACAATGACCCACCACGCAGTGTCCCAGCTCCCTGCCCCACACCTGTGGGGCACGGCCCCTCCTCTGTAGGGAGGTTGGCATGTACCTTAGTGCTGCTTCCTCCATCCCCAAAGGCCTCTCCCAGCCAGTCTCTGGCAACCCCTGCCGTTCAGTATGCACATTACCCTGCTGTGACATTGTGATGTTATTGACATAAACTGGGACCGTATAGATCATTGTTGCAACCAAGGTCCTGTAGTGGCACCCAAATCTTGTATAAAGGGGGTCAAATGGGGTGTCTAGGACAAGGTTATGGTTTACTGGTTATGATTATGCTGTCTATATGTGTGTATCAGTTTTGTAGTCGAAGTTATGAATATTGGCTCTATACTGTCTGTATGGCAAACTTATGCTATGCTTCTGGGTGACATCCCAGACAAGCTGAGATTAGCTCTGCCTAGCCTGCTTGATGGCCCATTAAGGACCATCAGCTATACAATGGACCCATTGAGAGAAGGCAGATACGCCTTGTAACTCAGCAAAGTATGCAGGGACTGGCCCATGTGACTCCAGGCTCCATCTTGCTGTAATTTTCCACAGTAAGAACAAAGAGGTGTTCTTACACCTGGAAAAGACTATATAAGGCTGATGTCTCATCTCCATCGGGTCTTCAATCCTGCTTCTTACCTCTGGAGGAACTTTGCCGCAAACTGAAGCTCTGAACAAAGGACTGAGGACCCATCCCGGCTGGGGATGTATTCCAGAGACTTGATTTGAACCTGCAGTTTATTCCATCGCCGCTGCAAGCCTGAACCAAGAACTTTGCCATTACTGTATGTAATTGATTCCACTTAACCAATCCTAACTCTCATCTCTATCTTTTCCTTTTATGAATAAACCTTTAGATTTTAGATTCTAAAGGATTGGCAGCAGCGTGATTTGTGGGTAAGATCTGATTTGTATATTGACCTGGGTCTGGGGCTTGGTCCTTTGGGATCAGGAGAACCTTTTTCTTTTACTGGGGTATTGGTTTTCATAACCATTTGTCCCCATAACGAGTGGCACTGGTGGTAATAATGGGAAACTGGAGTATCTAAGGAGATTGCTTGTGAGACTTGCGGTTAGCCAGTGGGATGAGACCGAAGTCTTAGTCTGGCTGGTTTGGTTGGCCTTAGAGGTGGAAAAACCCCAGCCTTGGGCTGTAACTGCCCTGTTTTAGCAATTTGTCCTGAGTTGGCACTCTCAGTTGGGTTCCGCCAGAACCACATTGTCACAGTGGCGTAGTTGGCAGGATCCACAGAACCAGGTCAATTAAGCTTTGGGTCAGAACCCCACGCTGTCCAAATTTGAATTTTGGGATTGAGAATTTTGTTGGTTAAGGAGCTGCTGCAATGGCTGAGCAAAGAGCATATGAGGGACTTGGCAAAAAAGCCCTGGAAAATTTGTGTTCAGAAAAGAGGATAAGCTTTAGAAAGAAAGCTACAAAGGAAGAACTGAGAAATCTGTTAATAGCCAGTGATCAGGGGGCAAGAGCACAGCCCTTACCTGAGGCTGCAGAAGATGCAGAAAAAATTAGGATGCAAAGGGTGACAAGTAAACTGCAATTTGAGCATGAACAGAAGCTAGCAGAGCTTCGATTGCTGGAGAAGCAAAAAATAGCAGAGTTAGAAAGAGAGAGAGAGAAAGAGGCTGCTGAGAGAGAGAAAGAAGGAGGCTGATGAGAGAGAAGAGAGAGCTCGTAAGGGACGTCTAGAGCTGCTCGCTGCTGAGCAGGAGACTCACAGGATGGAACAGGAGACGGCCAGACTTCAGCTCCAAGTAATGGAAGAGCGGAGAAAGTCATCCCCACCTGGTACTCCACTCCCCCCCCGCCATGAGAAAAACTGGGAAAGGATGTGTCCCATTTACAATGATACTGAGGATATAGAGGAGTTTTTGTCTACCTTTGAACGCCTCTGCAATCTGTACCAGATCCCTGAGGGTCAGCGAATGCCTGTCCTGCTGACCAGACTAACTGGAAAAGCCAGGGAGGTATTTAATGACTTGGGGGAACAAGAAGCCTTAGATTATGAGCAGTTTAAGGATTCTGTGTTAAGGCGGTTCAAGGTTACTCCTGAATCTTACAGAGTTAAGTTTAGAGAGTTTAAAATGTCTAAGGATTGTACTTTTGTAGAATGTGCTCATAAGCTGATGGGTTTTGTTAAAAAGTGGGTTGTGGGAGCTAAGGCGCATGGGAGTTTTGAAAAACTGCTGGATTTAATAACTTTGGAACAGTTCTTAGACATTGTGCCTGACCATGTGAGAGCAGCTGTGTGTGACAGGGACCCTGAGTCAGTCCTACGGGCAGCAGAGATTGCGGATGCCCATACCCAAAACAGGGCTCGAGAAGGATGTAAAACCCCGGGGAAAACTAATCACCATTCTCCCCAGTTCAAGAGGAGGGAAGGATTTAAAAATAAACCTGACTCTTCTAAAGGAGTTCAAGGGGGCCCGGAGGGTAGGAACTCACATCCCAGGATGGAACAGGTTACATGCTATCACTGTGGTATCCTGGGCCACATGAGACCAGACTGCCCGACACTGAAGGGCAGCCCAAAACCAGCAAACCCAAATGCCACGGCCAATGCTAACCCTGTTGTTGTAAACTCACAGGCAAGCCACACAGAGCCCAGCATTGGTGCCCTGTGCGCAAATGCTGTTTCTGTGGTCTCTGAAGAATTTGACCTTAAAACTCACATTAAAGCTAAATATGGGGGAAATAACGCAGAGTTTATTAGCAGTGCAGAAGTGAATGGAGTGAGGTGTATGGCATGGAGGGACACCGCAGCAGATATCACTTTGGTTAAAGCAAGTCTTGTCAGGAAGGAAGATTATTTGCCTGGTGAAGATGTAACTGTTGTAGCCTTATCTAAGTATTTTGTCAGGGTGCCTTTGGCTAAAATCCACCTGAAATGGAAGGGATTGGAGGGCACCATGGTTGTGGGAGTAAAAGACATAATCCCTAAGGATATTATGATTGGAAATGATATTAAAGCTATGGTCAGTCAAGTTAATACAAACCAGGCACAAGAGAGGATTGATCCTAAGGTTGTGCCTATGGAGGGTTTCTCCAAAAGTTTGTCTTTGGAAAGTAGCTGTTTGGCTGTAAATGAAGTTTCTGAATGTCTATCTAATGTCTCAGAAGTAAATCTGGAATTAGATCAAGCGAAGGGAGAGGAGGACAAGGAGATTTTGAATGAGCCTAGGCAGTCTTGTGAGCTGATGGCTTTATCTAGTCAGCAGTTTGGAAAGGCAAGGAGAGTGAAAGATGAGTGTCCCTATACCTTATCTGTTTCCTGTGCGAAGAATAGTGACAGTGAAGGAAATGTGCCTATGTCTGTCAGGGGTATTGACTTGCCTATGGAGGAAGCTACCCCAGTCTCCAAGCAGTTGTCTGTGAACAGCCCAGTGTGCTGGGACAAGGGAGTTCAGGATCCTGACACAAGGAAGAAAGGAGAGCAGCAGAATATGGACCCTGGACTTCAGAAAAGCAGACTTTGACTCCCTCAGGGAACAGATGGGCAGGATCCCCTGGGAGAATAACATGAAGGGCAAAGGGGTCCAGGAGAGCTGGCTGTATTTTAAAGAATCCTTATTGAGGTTGCAGGAACAAACCATCCCGATGTGTAGAAAGAATAGTAAATATGGCAGGCGACCAGCTTGGCTAAACAGTGAAATCCTTGCTGATATTAAACGCAAAAAAGAGGCTTATAAGAAGTGGAAGATTGGACAAATGACCAGGGAGGAGTATAAAAATATTGCTCAGGCGTGCAGGAGTGAAATCAGGAAGGCCAAATCACACTTGGAGTTGCAGTTAGCAAGAGATGTTAAGAGTAACAAGAAGGGTTTCTTCAGGTATGTTAGCAACAAGAAGAAAATCAAGGAAAGTGTGGGCCCCTTACTGAATGAGGGAGGCAACCTAGTGACCGAGGATGTGGAAAAAGCTAATGTACTCAATGATTTTTTTGCCTCTGTCTTCACGCACAAGGTCAGCTCCCAGATTGCTGCACTGGGCAGTACAGCATGGGGAGAAGGTGACCAGCCCTCTGTGGAGAAAGAAGTGGTTCGGGACTATTTAGAAAAACTGGACGTGCACAAGTCCATGGGGCCGGATGCGCTGCATCCGAGGGTGCTAAAGGAGTTGGCGGGTGAGATTGCAGAGCCATTAGCCATTATTTTTGAAAACTCATGGCGATCGGGGGAGGTCCCAGATGACTGGAAAAAGGCGAATGTAGTGCCCATCTTTAAAAAAGGGAAGAAGGAGGATCCGGGGAACTACAGGCCAGTCAGCCTCACCTCAGTCCCTGGAAAAATTATGGAGCAGGTCCTCAAGGAATCAATTATGAAACATTTAGAGGAAAGGAAAGTGATCAGGAACAGTCAGCATGGATTCACGAAGGGGAAGTCGTGCCTGACTAACCTAATTGCCTTCTATGAGGAGATAACTGGCTCTGTGGATGAGGGGAAAGCAGTGGATGTGTTATTTCTTGACTTTAGCAAAGCTTTTGATACTGTCTCCCACAGTATTCTTGCCACCAAGTTAAAGAAGTATGGGCTGGATGAATGGACTGTAAGGTGGATAGAAAGCTGGCTAGATCGTCGGGCTCAACGGGTAGTGATCAATGGCTCCATGTCTAGTTGGCAGCCGGTTTCAAGTGGAGTGCCCCAAGGGTCGGTCCTGGGGCCGGTTTTGTTTAATATCTTTATTAATGATCTGGAGGATGGTGTGGACTGCACTCTCAGCAAGTTTGCAGATGACACTAAACTAGGAGGCGTGGTAGATACACTAGAGGGTAGGGATCGGATACAGAGGGACCTAGACAAATTAGAGGATTGGGCAGAAAAAAACCTGATGAGGTTCAACAAGGACAAGTGCAGAGTCCTGCACTTAGGACGGAAGAATCCCATGCACTGCTACAGACTAGGGACCGAATGGCTAGGTAGCAGTTCTGCTGAAAAGGACCTAGGGGTCACAGTGGACGAGAAGCTGGATATGAGTCAACAGTGTGCTCTTGTTGCCAAAAAGGCTAACGGCATTTTGGGCTGTATAAGTAGGGGCATTGCCAGCAGATCGAGGAACGTGATCGTTCCCCTTTATTCGACATTGGTGAGGCCTCATCTGGAATACTGTGTCCAGTTTTGGGCCCCACACTACAAGAAGGATGTGGAAAAATTGGAAAGAGTCCAGCGGAGGGCAACAAAAATGATTAGGGGTCTGGAGCATATGACTTATGAGGAGAGGCTGAGAGAACTGGGATGGTTTAGTCTCCAGAAGAGAAGAATGAGGGGGGATTTGATAGCAGCCTTCAACTACCTGAAGGGGGGTTCCAAAGAGGATGGAGCTCGGCTGTTCTCAGTGGTGGCAGATGACAGAACAAGGAGCAATGGTCTCAAGTTGCGGTGGGGGAAGTCCAGGTTGGATATCAGGAAAAACTATTTCACTAGGAGGGTGGTGAAACACTGGAATGCGTTACCTAGGGAGGTGGTGGAGTCTCCTTCCTTGGAGGTTTTTAAGGCCCGGCTTGACAAAGCCCTGGCTGGGATGATTTAGCTGGGAATTGGTCCTGCTTTGAGCAGGGGGTTGGACTAGATGACCTCTTGAGGTCCCTTCCAACTCTGATATTCTAAATGAAATCCCAAACTGTATGTCTAGTAAAGGAAAATGTGTCTCCAACTCTTCTTTGTCTGTGGAGCAGACAGAAGGTGCCTTTCGGCCTGTGATGGTTGAGAGTAATTTAGTTGTCTCAGAGTTGGTTCTGAATTCAACTAAAGCCCAGGAAGGGAATGGTCCTAAGTTTGCATCTGTTGGGGAGAATGGCACCGTAACTAGGTTGCATCCAGTTAGTGTCTTAGCAAAATCCCAGAGACCAGACAATTCTGGTGCTTGTATTTTGCCTGTTGCTCATGTGTGGTTGGAGAAGGGTGTAGCAACCCTGTCTGATCAGGGTGATACCCTAGCCAGGGCACAAGGAGAGCAGAAAGGTAATTTGGTTGTGGTACCTATGGACAGTTTAACAACTTGTAGCAAAAAGGAAAAAATTCCTAAGCTTGTGTGTGGCAAAGAAAAGGGAAATATTTCTAACCTTTTATCTAGGAAGTCTACTGGTTCGCCTGAAAGGGGATTGTGTAGAGATCTGCCTAATGGGCCAAAGGTAATCCTGAATGCAAGTAAGACCCAGACAGAGTCTGTTGTTGCTCAGGAAAGTGTTCCTTTAGAGCAAGCCCTAGGTGAAGAGGGTAAGGGCAGAATTTCTGTGAGGGGTGAATTGCTGCTTAGAAAAGCTCCTGGGGAAAGGAATCCTCATGGTAATCGGTGCAAGCAGTTCCCTGCAACTGAAGGGTGTGAGAGTGATTTAATCAAGGAAGTTTCAGTTCCTAGCAGCCAAAAATTGTCTGTTGTGGATGGATCCACTGACTTGCCTTTTAAAAGATCCAGTGTGGGTAGCTTTGAGAAGGTCTCAGAGGAAGTAAAAGTTGTTAAGGAATTGAGGCAGCCCTATAACCAAGTGGCTGTGTGGGGCCAACTTGTTGGGGAGACAATGGTGTTGGAACAGGAATGTCTCCTTTCTGATTCTTTAGATGAGCAGTCTGGGCTTCAGGGTTTGAGGACAGATTTGGTTACTGATGTGTCAGAGCAGAGCAGTTTTATGGCTAAATGCTTGAGGATGCGGGGGAGAGCGAGCAAACGCTCACCCTCAGACTCTTTGGATTTGTGTGGTATCTCTTTAAGACAGAGTCCAGCCTTGGAAATGATAGCAGTTACGAATATGAAAACTGGTGGACTGGCTCTGGTCTGGGGTAGTGCAAATTACTTGCCTGGCTGGGAAAGGAAGGACTTGCTAATAGCTGTTAGCACAGAGGGCCCACCCCATCAGCCAGTGAATTCTGTTAAGCAAGAAAAATCAGGGTTTAATCCTGCTGGACAAGGGGGAAAGAGAAAACTGAATTTTGCAAAGGAAAGCCACAGGTTAACCCTAAAATGCCCAAACTCCAATGGTATTGAGCCAAAGGTGTGGCATGACAAACATGACTGTAGATGAACACTTGCAATGAACTTGTTGTTATTGCTAAATTTTGTAATGAATGGGTTGCTATTGCCACAAACTGTAAAAATGTACAATGTGCCTAATCTTTTGGAGAATCCCTTGAACATGTTAAAAGGAATACATGAAAACACGCGTTATGTTAAAAGGCCTTGTTACACTGGTGTTTCACAGTTCATGCCTATAAACAATATGGGAACTTTTCACAGGGGAAAAGACATTCCAGACCTAATGTGCTGTATGAAAAGGAAGACTGAGGCACACTACCATATTGCTTTCATGGCTAAATGCCAAGATTCCTGTACTATAAAGAACATTAATATCTGCATTTATTCGATGTTAATTGGGTTCCAAACATTTGCCCGAGCTTGTATGGATAAAGTAACGGTTTTCTTTAGCTCTTGGCAAGATCACATGAGACATACAGGAACAATGCTGCCGAAGCAGATCCAATCCACTATTGTTCTAACTAAGTTTTACCTTGAGTTTGTAAAGAGGTTCAATCATGTGGTTGAACATGATTTTGATAAACCATTTCTGTTATACACTGGTATGGCTTCTAACCCAATATTAGCTGTAGTGAGACAGAACCCAGGATGGGGAGCTCTTGGGATGCAGTCAGTGATGTTTGTGTCATCCCTTCCTGCATCAATTTTGCGTTGGGGGTGTGATGTTATTGACATAAACTGGGACCGTATAGATCATTGTTGCAACCAAGGTCCTGTAGTGGCACCCAAATCTTGTATAAAGGGGGTCAAATGGGGTGTCTAGGACAAGGTTATGGTTTACTGGTTATGATTATGCTGTCTATATGTGTGTATCAGTTTTGTAGTCGAAGTTATGAATATTGGCTCTATACTGTCTGTATGGCAAACTTATGCTATGCTTCTGGGTGACATCCCAGACAAGCTGAGATTAGCTCTGCCTAGCCTGCTTGATGGCCCATTAAGGACCATCAGCTATACAATGGACCCATTGAGAGAAGGCAGATACGCCTTGTAACTCAGCAAAGTATGCAGGGACTGGCCCATGTGACTCCAGGCTCCATCTTGCTGTAATTTTCCACAGTAAGAACAAAGAGGTGTTCTTACACCTGGAAAAGACTATATAAGGCTGATGCCTCATCTCCATCGGGTCTTCAATCCTGCTTCTTACCTCTGGAGGAACTTTGCTACAAACTGAAGCTCTGAACAAAGGACTGAGGACCCATCCCGGCTGGGGATGTATTCCAGAGACTTGATTTGAACCTGCAGTTTATTCCATCGCCGCTGCAAGCCTGAACCAAGAACTTTGCCATTACTGAATGTAATTGATTCCACTTAACCAATCCTAACTCTCATCTCTATCTTTTCCTTTTATGAATAAACCTTTAGATTTTAGATTCTAAAGGACTGGCAGCAGCGTGATTTGTGGGTAAGATCTGATTTGTATATTGACCTGGGTCTGGGGCTTGGTCCTTTGGGATCAGGAGAACCTTTTTCTTTTACTGGGGTATTGGTTTTCATAACCATTTGTCCCCATAACGAGTGGCACTGGTGGTAATAATGGGAAACTGGAGTATCTAAGGAGATTGCTTGTGAGACTTGCGGTTAGCCAGTGGGATGAGACCGAAGTCTTAGTCTGGCTGGTTTGGTTGGCCTTAGAGGTGGAAAAACCCCAGCCTTGGGCTGTAACTGCCCTGTTTTAGCAATTTGTCCTGAGTTGGCACTCTCAGTTGGGTTCCGCCAGAACCGCATTGTCACAGACATACCGGGGGGGGGGGGGGGGGAACTCCTCGGGGATGGGGGGGCTGTCACACAGCTGGGCAATTTTACCCGGCTGGGCAGGAGTGACTGTCTCCCTGGAGCTGGGGTCTCAGCCCAGGTGTCTCTCTGCCCTTCCCCCCAGTAGCGCCCCACATTGAGTTCCAGCCCCACATTCACACCCACAAGTGCTGGTGGGTTCCAATCCCAGCTGAACACGCCCACCCGGCCCTAGTGCGGAGCAGAAGGGCCCAGCGCTGCCCCACAGACCCTCTGGCTCTCCGAGCCCGCTCTTACCCATCACCGCAGCACGTCTGGCCCATGCTGAACGCTGCTGCTCTGTGCAGAGAGGCTGGCACTTCTCGCTCCTGCCGTACGAGGAGCAGGTGCTGCTACCGACTGCTCCCCCTAACCCCCGCCCTGCTGCGCTCTGGGGATGCTGCCCTGCTGTGGAGCTCTCAGGTATCTTGAACTGGAATTTGTTTGGAGAGAAACTGCTAAGGAGCCTTATCAGCCCCGAGCAGAGAGTACCTGGGAGCCTGCCTGGGTCGGGCGGGTCTGGTACAGCCTCCCCCCAGATAAGGCTCTTCCCTGGACCTGCCACCCATTGGAATCTGGAACGATTCCCTCCGAGGTAACACCCGGGGCAGCCAGGGCAGGGCAGGGTACGGCCTGCTCCCCTGGAGCGTTAGGGCTTTCAGGAGTCAGAGGTGCCAGCAGAGCAGGTTGTACGTTAAAGCAACGAAGGCAGTTGGGGGGCAGAGGAATTGGGTGCTTTGCCATTGCACTTGATCAGCTCAATTTGAAAATTCTTTCAAAGGAAATCCAGATGTATACATCTGACTGGGGTACATGTACACACATACACACGCACACTCACATGTGCACACACTCATGTGCACATACACGTACACGCATACATACACACATGTACACATACACATAGGTACAGATGTACACATACACGTACACACGCTGTCCCTGGAGCGCCCCAGGATGCGACTGACGGGGTGGCTGGCTATTATGGAGGCAGAAGGGGGTTGGGAGAAAATAATCAAGAAGAACTTTTGCTGAAAATGCAAACCTAAGCTGGAAATCTGTGCAGGGCTGGGTCAGCGAAAATGATCTTTTGAGCTGTTCTTATTAACCGTGGTCCTGTACTTCCTGGTTTGCGTCGGACCCAGGCAGGAGACTGGGCTGCTCTCAGCTGTAGAAGCCATTGGAATGAGCCAGGTCGGAATGAGCCAGGCCCTCAGAGCCTTCTGCCACCAATCGCCCCAGCAGTCACTGATCCACACCAAACCACGTCCTTCCAGTCAGGCAGTTTCATATGCACACGTCAAACCCTTGGTTTGCCACTCAGACACCACGGTGATGGGCACAGTAAGGACCGAGAGACGCTAAACAGGCAGACAGACAAGGAAATAGTGGCCCTGCCTACAGGTGTGTGTGTGGTGCAAACGGATGAACACCAGTTGCTGGCTGAAGGCACAACCTTAATTCCTGCATCTCCTGTCTGTCAGCTATCGTTCGCTTGGCAGCCTGAGCTCCGATTTCTAACACAGCGTTTTGCTCTGGCCTATTGTGGTTCTCATGTCCGGGGGCGCCTTGGCCCCTGGTATCAGGAGCGGTGCTAAGGAGGCTGCTTTTCAAAGGTCCTTAAGTAGGGTTGCCAACTTTCTACTTGCACAAAACCAAACGCCCTTGACCCAACCCCTTTCATGCCCTTCCCCAAGGCCCCACCCCCACTCACTCCAGCCCAGCCCACCTCTCTCAGTCGTTCGCTCTCACACCCTCACTCACTTTCACTGGGCTGGAGCTGGGGGTTGGAGTGCAGGGAGGGGTGAGGGCTCCGGTGGGGATGCGGGCTCTGGGATTGGGCTGGAGATTAGGGGGTTGGGGTGCCAGAGGGGGATCCGGGCTGGGACAGAGGGTTGGGGTGCGGACTCTGGGAGGGAGTTTGGGTGCGGGAGGGGGCTCAGGGCTGGGGTAGGGGATTGGGGTGGGGGTGTGGGGTCTGGGAGGGATTAGGGTACAGGAGGGGGTTCCGACCTGGGGCAGAGGGTTGGGGTGCCGGGTGTGAGGTCTGGGAGGGAATTTGGGTGTGGGAGGGGGTTCCGACCTGGGGCAGGGTTTCTGGGTGCGAGCTCCGGCCAGGCGGCGCTTACCTCAGCCAGCTCTTGGTCAATGGCACACCGGTGCTAATGCAGGCTCCTGACCCCTGGTCTCCCTCCGCTGGCAGGCTCTGAGCAAGGCCTGCCCAGAGAACATGGATGACGAGCTCTCGATCCTGCTGACAGCACCCCCCAGCACAGACAAACTCCAGCACATCTTGGAGGTGAGCAGAATGGGGAGGGGCCGCAGGGGTTTTACCTTAGCCCTGGGGACTCCTAGAAAGAAGAGACTGGAAAATCCATATTTCTATTAGATCCTTCCGAGTATGCATTGGTGATATAAACTCACTGGGTGACCTTGGGGTAACTCACTTCCCCCTTACGGCATCAGTCTTCTCCACTATCAAATCTACACTGGGGAAGAAGGACAGAAGCCCCGACAATCACCTTCCCCTCTGGGTGTCTGGTCCTGGGAGCCGAAACCAACTGGACTATCTGCCCCATCTCCTAAACTGCCCTGTCTTTCCCTCCTAGGGCCTTGTCCTTAGTGCTCAGCCTGGCCCCTTCCCAGCTTGTCCCTGACCTTTAAAGGACTCTCCAAGCCCCTCCCATGCCTGCTTCCCTTGGGGTCTCTCTCCTGGCTGAGTACAGGCTGCCCTTCTATCTCTCAGCAGGCCTGGGTCCTAGTCACAGGCTGCGTCTTGTCACGTGACCCCCACACTTATTCCCTTCACCCTAGGGACCTGCATCACCTGGGCCAGGTGCAGTTGAGCTCCAACCCCTTTCCCTGCCATCTCACCCTGGGACAGGTTGAAACTGGTAACCTGTGGGTAACAGTAACTGGTTGCTCCCAAAGGTGCTGAAGACACAATGGAAGAGGAAATCCTTTGGCCTGGATTGAAATTATTCCGACTGAAAGTGAATGAGAGAAAATAGGTCCAGAGTTCTCTTCCTAGCAGCAGAAAATGTAGCGATTGATAGAGGTTCAGGTCAGAAAGGACCATTATGTGCATCTAGTCGCCCCTCCTGTATAACTCAGGGCTAGAATGTGACCACGTGGTTCCTTCAGCCAACCATAGCATGGGACTGAGTCAGAGCACGTCTTTTGGAACGACATCCACATGCAGGAGAGCCAGCTGGCTACCAGAAAATCTCTCTTCTGCAGTGACGTGGGGTTAAGGGACACGGGGGAAAAGATATGGCGGCTGTGACTAAACTTAGAGCAGCAAGGCCAGGAAAACCAGGGTTAGGTCCCAGGCCTGGCTATCAGATCTGCTGTTTTCTATTCCTGGCTTTGGGACCATGAGCGAGTCTCTGCACCGCTGGGTGCCTCGGTTTCCCCAGCTGTCAAGGAGCTAATCAAGGTTTTGTTTCTTCTCCCCATTTTACAGGGTGGGAAACCGAGACACAGTTGGGACCTGTCTACACTACAGGTCTGTCGTGCGTTTGTAATCTGCTGACCCCCACATGTTGTTCAGAGCCTATGGACAACACAGCTCCTAAAGGTATGTTTGTTCTGTGCTTATCCCCTCTGTACCAGCAGGGCTGGACAGCATTTCTCACTGTGATGTGGGGAGCAGGTCCTGGGTACTAAGGGTCTGAAGAAGCTCTCAAGGACTAATTTTTTAAAATAATTGTTATCAATGAATTGGGAGAAAACATACAATCACTGCGGATAAGATTGAGGGGTGACAAAATACAGGCAGAGTGGTAATTCCTGATGGGGAGAGGGCAGTGATACAGAGCGATCTGGCTCATTCGGCCAGCTGGACCCATTCAAAGAAAACAAGTTTGAGCAGAGCCCAATGCAAGGTCCTATACGTGGCAACAAGGCACGCCGGCCACACCTCCAGAATGGGGATGTGGATCTAGGAAAGCAGTGACTCTGAAAAGGATTTAGGGGCCAGAGTGGAGAAGCCACTCAACATGAGCTCCCAGTGTGATGCTGTGGTGAACAGGGCTAAAGCCATCATTAGACGTAGGAGCAGAGCCGTGAGTAGGATAGGGAGGTGACACAGCAGCAGTGAGACTGCTATTGGAATACTGCCTCCAGTCTTGGTGTCCTCCTTTGAAAAAGATGGTCCTAGAAATTGGAGCTGGGGCAGCAAAGAGCCATGAAATGTTCTGAGGGCTGGAGAAAAATGCCTTCTAGTGAGCTATGGAAAGAGCTCAACCTGTTTAGCTTATCAAAAGAAGATTGAAGGGGACTTCATTGAAGTGTTGAAGTGCCTTAATGGAGAGAAAATACTGGGTATTAAAGGGCTCTCTAGTCTAGCAGAGAAAGGCAGAACAAGACCCAATGGCTGGAAGGTGAAAAGAGACAAATTCCTATGACAAATAAGGCACAAATATTCAACAGCGAGGATGATTGACCACAGGAAGAAGCTACCAAGGAAAGTGGTGGATTCTCCATCTCTTGATGTCATTAATAAAGACTAGATGCCTTTCCGGAATGTGTTTGCCCCAAAAGTAGCTATTGTGGTAGACAGGAGGCCTGTGATATGCAGGGGGTCAGATTAGATGCTCTAACGGTCTCTGCTGCCCATAAAGTCTACTCATTTCTGAGAAACCGAGTGTAGCATTGGGAGCAGCTTGTGATGTTTTACTGTCTAGCCGGCTTGCTTTCTAGAATGAACACTCATTGAGTGGGGTGATCCACAGGGAGTAGCTCAAACCTCCAGAGTGTCAGCCCTGTGGCAGGACATTAGCACTGCAGGGGAGGGGTGGGTGTGGCAGTGACATCACAAAGGCCTTTTCCAGAACCTCAGCCTATTGGCCAAAGGTGCAGGGGAGGTGGTGACCTCACAGAGGGATGCTGACATCAGCCAGGCAGGACAGGGGCGCAGGGCCAGGGAAACCTCAGAGACCCCTGTGGCTTTGCTTCAGCAAGTCCCCTTCTCGAGATCTCTCTTTGAGGTCTGAGAGAGTATTTGGGTTCATGTATGTGAGCACCAGGAGGAACCTCTTTTGAGTTTTCTCCTTTCTTTTTCCTGATTTCACTAGAAAACTGACGTCCCTGTTTAGAAGGTAAGAGCCTCCGAGAGGTTTGGAACCTGTTGAGTCTGATGCATCTGGCGCCAGCTGAATTTTAGGCATGGAAAACACTAGCTTAAGGTGGCCAAATTTTATTCCCCACCTGGGATTTTGTCCCTTAGAATCTCTGGGGACATTAAGGTTTGTCCTTTTTGTTTTACCTTTTCCTCCATCCCTCCCTCCTTTCTCTTCATCTCTTACTTCTTTTGTCCTTTCCCCGTTCCCCTCCCACCACCAGGAGGGGTGTGTGTGTGTCGTGGGGGGTGCTCTACAACTCCCATTGTGGGAGGTCCACCGAAAAATGTGGCGTTGAAATAGTGCTCAGACAGTGATCCCCAGCGGTGACCTGGGCCATCCTTTGGGCTCTCTGGTGAGAACCCTCATCCCCCCGCCCCTCGGTCTCTACCCTGATTGGCTGAGCAGGGGGTTATTGACAGGGAGGAGACTCAGGTCCCTGTTGTTTTCTTTTAAGAACAAGTAAATAGTCATAACCAGTCATATGTTCAACAAATTTTGCTGCTTCTCTGCAGTTCATTATTTTCTCTACCATTCCAGTTCTCCTAAAATACTTGCTGAATAATTACTATGAACTCTTGCTGGTCTGGAACTCACTTGAGAACACTTTATTCAGGTCATTCAATGTCTGAAATTCAAGATCCGATGGTTAGTTTGAAAATCAGGGCTCTTGGGTCCTATTCCCAACTCTGCCACGGACTGGCTGTGTGACCTAAGACAAGTCAATTCTCCTTTCTCAGCCTTAGCTTCTCCCTCTTTCAAGTAGGGATAACAATCCGCTCCTACCTACCTCCCGACAGGTGGAGGATGGGGATCTATTGGAGAGTGTCACTAGGAGCAGTGCATAAGATGAGGTGTCCTATCACGTTTACTCAGATCAGATTAGGACATAATAGAATGGCTGAAATAGTCTATTTTATTTGTATTTTATTATGTTGCAATTGTTAAGAGCAGCAACTACTTAGCTCAGACTGAAACATCTCATCTAATTTTTGAGATCTAAGTGTCTCTTCTTTGTGTAGCTCAAACCTCCAAAGTGTCTGCCCTGTGGCAGTGACATCACAAAGGGCTTTTGCAGGATCTCAGCCTATTGGTCAAAGGTGCTGGGGAGGTGGTGACCTCACAGAGAGATGCTGACATCAGCCAGGCAGGACAGGGGCGCAGGGCCAGGGAAACCTCAGAGTCCCCTGTAGCTTTGCTTCAGCAAGTCTCCTTCTCGAGGTCTCTCTTTGAGGACTGAGAGAGTATTAAGGGTCACGTACGTGAGCGCCAGGAGGAACCTCTTTTGAGTTTTCTCTTTTCTTTTTCCTGATTTTACTAGAAAACAGACGTCCCTGTTTAGAAGGTAAGAGCCTCCGAGAGGTTTGGAACCTGTTGAGTCTGATGCATCTGGCGCCAGCTGAATTCTAGGCATGGAAAACACTAGCTTAAGGTGGTCGAATTTTATTCCCCACCTGGGATTTTGTCCCTTAGAATCACTGGGGACATTAGGGTTTGTCCTTTTTGTTTTACCTTTTCCTCCATCCCTCCCTCCTTTCTCTTCATCTCTTACGTCTTCTGTCCTTTCCTCTGTTCCCCTCCCACCACCAGGAGGACTCTGTGTGTGTGTGTCGTGGGGGGTGCTCTGCAGTGGGAACAGGGACAATTCTCCAACTTTGGGCAGTCGAGAGCCTGGGTGAGATAAGGGGCGTTAAAGCCCTTTGTAAAGGAGAAAGGGGAGTTTCACGGTGTTGAGCACCAAGGAATTCTAAACTTTGCTAAAACATCTAGTCTGCAGAAACCAGAAATGGTTGGGGCCACATTGTAACCATTGTCTTTTTTAAAGCCCATTGAGGGATGTGAGTCCCACCCTTTTAGGTATCTGGGGTGCTGGGAGAAGAGAAGAGGTGCCTGTCTCCATTTTATGGCCTCAACAAACTACGTGCTGTGCCCCAGTTCTCGTCAGAGATCCCTGAAAAAGAACGTCTTCCCATCCATTAACATACCTGGAAAGATACTGGAACTCCTTATTAAACAATCAGTTTGTCAGCACCTACAGGACAATTTGGTTCTTAGGACTAGTGAGCATGGACTTGTCAAGAACAAATCATTCCAAACAAATCCTAGCTCCTTCTTTGGCAGGGTTACGGGCCTAGTGGAGGTGGGTAAACAGTAGATGTGATCCATCTTGGTGTTAATAAGGACATTCTCACAAACAAACTAGGGAGATGTGGTCTAGATGCAATTAGTATAATATGTGTGCACAGATGGTTGAAAGCCCGTACTCCAACAGCCCAGAACCAAACACTCCTCCTCCTGGGCAGTGTGCTCTGACCTCTAATGGTCAGATGCTGCTTAGCACTGTCAGAGCAGCTTTTGCTGGGGGATTCTCCCAGCACTTTCCAATAGTGGGAAAGTATGAAATCCCCATTTGACTGCTGGGGACAGAGCCTAGAGCGGGGAGCAACTTGCCCAAAGTCCCACAGGTCAATAGGAAACCAGCAATGTCCAGTGTGGCCCGAATCTCACACGCTCCTTTGTCTCCTTTGGGTCTCACAGGAGCTCATTGAGGAGCTGCCTGATAACTCTCCACCCGGCGCCGTCCTCGCTAACTCCCTGATTGCTGTGGGCAACCTCAGGTACCGAGACCCTCCGGCCCGGTTCCCCTAACCCCAGTGCTGCTCAGGCCCAGGGCTGGGAGTCACTGCCCCTCCCACTCCCACTCCCAGGTCACCGCCCAAGGGTGGCTCCTCTGGCAGAGGTGCGGGGAAGGGTCACTCTCTCCTGGCTGGGCTGTTCTTTTCACTCCAGTAACATTGCAACGGCTTTGGGGAGAGGCTCACTCCCAGGATCAGATACAGGAGGGGCAGCAGGGTGCAGGGAACAGGTGCTATTCCTGCCCTGCCACTGTCTGTCTGAGAAACCTTGGCCTTGTCATTCCCTGGCTCGGTGCCTCAGTTTCCCTTCTTGCCAGCCTGTGCCTATTTCCCTGCAGTTTAACCTGCGTGTTGGTGCCAGTCCCATCCCCGCACTGCACAGTCTAATACCGGCTCCTCTCTCTTCCAGCACCATGACACCTGCTGTGGAGCCAGAGCTGGAGACCCACCTCCTTCGAGCTGCCCTGCACGCCGTCTTCACCCTGGGCATGGAGAAGGACACCGCCCAAGTGCAGGTAGATCAGCTAAAGTCATGGATTGAAGAGCCAGCTGTCATCCTGCCATGAGTCCTTGCTAATTGCCTGCAGTGGGATGTGAAGGAGAGAGGCCAGGATATGTGTTTGGGGGTCACACCAGTGCTTCCCAGAGACCCCACGTCCCATCCTGTGGCAAGTTTAGCCCCAGTTTCCCTAACTCTGACCCATGGCTCTCCCTTGCTTTCAGGATCTGCCTAGGGTCTTGCCAGACCTCCTGGACGCCATGCTGGGGAACCTGCTGGCAGAGTCCCCAGACACCGACAGGCTCCAGTACATCTTGGAGGTGAGCCCGATGAGAGGGGTGGGGGCAATTTTACCTTCACTCTTAGATCCATTTTCCAGTCTGTCCTCCTAGCCGGGCCCCCAGTGGGCATCCTTGGTCAGGGCAGTCAGTGCAATGCCTCCTTTCCCCACAGCACATTAACTACTGGATCGTGTCCAGGGTGCCGCGAGAGAGAGCCAGGGCCGTTAAGAGCAGCACGGCCCTGCTCAGATTCACCATCACCCTCCCTGAGTTTGACGTAAGTGATCTCTGACCCCAGCTTCCTGACTCCAGGGGTAGGTGATCTGGCTCTGACGGGCTGTAGGATCTGCTGCTGCAGGGGCTGTGGGTTAGGAGTGTTCCTCTTGGGAAGGCAGAGTCAGAGCAGAGAGTGAGCCTGGCTTGAGTCAAGTTCTTCTTGTCCTAGTTAAGTGGTGACTCTGGGCTTTTAAGGGGACTGTGCTCCAGGTTCATGCCTCCCTGTCATCCTGGAGCAGCTGGGGAAGCAAGTCCTCATGGAGGGCCCTGTCCACAGCCCTGTGCTGCAGGCTTCCTTGGGGGCAGAGGAAATTAAGGGTCTGGCTCTAGCTCCTATCCTCTAGCATCTCCTGCAGAGGGGCTGAAGGGAAGGAGAGTCCTGGCCCGGGGGGACTGGGAGCTAACAGGAAAATGCTGATGGAGTCTCCTCTCCCTCTCCCATCCATTAGAACTCAGCGGAATTCCCCAGGATGGGTCACCACATGGCACAGCTGGCTCTGTCCGTCAGTGACCCAGCCAAGGACATCAGCCGGCAGGCCAGGGATGGGGTTTACCGGCTCTACCAGCTGCTGCTGCACCAGAGGGATAAGGAACCCAGCTGGGAAATGGCACCCGCTAGAAGAGTGAGACTGGGACCCCAGCCAATTTCTCTCAGACTGACCCCGGCTGGAGGATGAGTCTCTCTATCTCTTTCTGTGTTCCACACCACGCCCTGCAATTCTGTTGGGCCAGGCACGCAGCGAGGACTCTGCCCACTGTGCAGCCACCAATGGGATTGGAAGGACACAAGTCCTGCAACCAGAAGGACAAATGTGTGTGTCTCTCTCTCCCTGTCACCTACTCCCTCCTGGGGGAAACCCAGCAGCTGATGGGGGAAAAGTTGAGCAGCTGCATTAGACTCAGGAGATTGGGGCGGGGCCCAGGCCTCATTCCCATCCTGTGGCCATTCGCTGGCCTGGCACAAGGAGCCTGGTGGGGAATGAAAGGGAGAGCAGGTGCTCCTGGGAAGGGAGATGAATTCACCTCCATGAGCAGGAGCGAGCCAGCTTGTCTCCGGAGCAGCTCCACCCAGCTCTTTAGCCAGGTTAATTAATGACAAGCTTTGCCTCATCCCAGACTTATGTTCTTAGGACAGGGTGCTATCGCTCTTGGGAAGGGCAGGAGAGTCCCCCAAGTGCCCTCTGCGAGACTCTCCTGTCCCACAGGGCCGCACCCAATTCCTAGTGGTCTGGTGACTGTGTCACCCGAGCCACCATCCAGAGTTGCTCCCATCACTGGCAGCCTGGGAGGCCAAGGACTGACGGGTGATGGCGTCTGACCAGGCAAGGCTGAGGCACATGGGCAGGGGACGCTTGTCCTGCTGCTGGCAAGGCTGGACCCCTTCTGGAGAGAACAGGAGGATTCAGTCAGCAGTAGGGTTACCATGTCTAATAAATAAAAAAAGAGGACCCTCCATGGGCCCTGGCCCCGCCCATTTCCCCACCCCTAGCCCCGCCCCAACTCCACCCCTTCCCCGCCCTAACTCAGCCCCCTCCTTCCTCCCACTCCCAGCCATGGGGAAAGGGCTGCCCCAGCGCTACCGGCTTCACAGTTTGCCGGGCAGCCCCCAGACCCTGCGCCCCCGGCTGGCGCTTCCCCAGCGCAGCTGGAGCCCGGGAAGGGAAGTGCCTGGCCCGTGGCTCGGGGTCCGGAGGCAGGGGGGGCTGCCCGAAGCCAGTAGCGCTGGCTCGGGCAGCTCGGCTCTTAAAGTCTGAGAGGGGAGGAGCGGAGCAGCTCAGCTGGAGCCCAGGAAGGGAAGTGCCTGGCCAGCGGCTGGGGGTCCGGAGGCAGGGGGGGCTGCCCGAAGCCGGTAGCGCTGGCTCGGGCAGCTCGGCTCTTAAAGTCTGAGAGGGGAGGAGCAGAGCAGAGCAGCCGCGGGAGGGGAAGTGCCCGGCCGGCATTTTCCCGGACATGTTTGGCTTTTCGGCAATTCCCCCCGGACGGGCGTTTGATTGCCGAAAAGCAGGACATGTCCGGGAAAAACCGGACGTATGGTAACCCTAGTCAGCAGGGGCTGCCGATCCGTCCCATTCACCAGGGCTGCCATCCTGCGGCTTCAGCATTAGTGGCTGGGGTGACTTGGGGAAAGGTCTCAACCTCCCCACATCCCACTTCACTGCTGCCAGAATCCCTCCTGCTCCCCCCGCTACAGTCCCCTCCCTACCCAACCTGGGTGGGGCTGGATGAGAGGGGTCTGAGAACTTGAGCTGTGGATTGGAGGTGGAACAGCTGTCAGGGGCACTGAGGGGGAAGTGGCAGGAGCTCCCCGTACAAGGAGGGGGGTTGCCACTGGAGGTCACTAGGAAGGACAAGAAGACTCCATCGTGGGGGTCAGGAGGGGGAATCCATCCCTCAGAGGTGGGCAGGGGCTGGGTGGAAATGCTGCTGGTTCCAGGGGCCGTTAATCCCCCCTGATTCCTCGGAGGCGTCTGAGTCTCAGACAGGTTCTCGTTCCCTTGCAGCAGGAGGACGTCACGGCCAATGTGATGCGCCAGCTCCGTATCATGCGGCACTTGCGCCAGGTTCCCGAGGCGCTGCAGGGCCTGTGCCTCTGAGGCCACCAGCAACTCCCGCTCTCTGCTGCAGGTACTGCTCTGGCTCTCTGTAAATGGGGAGCTAGTGGAAGGGGAAATGGAGCCCCCTGGCACTCACAGAAACCCTCTCCCCTCTCTGTGGAGCAGGGTCCTTTCCTCTGCCCCCAAATTCCTTCATCTGGGACAGGAGCTCTTTCCCTCACACCCATTCCCCTCCCCCCTTTCCTTGATCTACCCCCATCCCATTCCCCCTGCGCCCAGGCAGAGCTCTGCCTGCCCCATATGGTGCAGAAAGGCCTGTGATATGCAGGGGGTCAGATTAGATGCTCTAACGGTCTCTTCTGCCCATAAAGTCTACTCATTTCTGAGAAACCGAGTATAGCATTGGGAGCAGCCTCTGCTGTTTTACTGTCTAGCCGGCTTGCTTCCTAGAATGAACACTCATTGAGCGGGGTGATCCACAGAGAGTAGCTCTGTGACATACTGGTGGAGGGTCTGCAAGGTCCATGGCCACCCCAGCCACCTCCACCTTGCCTGCCTCATGGGGGTTTGTGTCAGAGGACACCTTCTCCTTCTCCTTTCTTTCTAACTTCTTAGGGCCCTGGCCCCTCGTTCAGCCACTCAGCAATTTCCTAAGCAGGCCGTTTCTTTTGATGTGGCCTGCTTCTCTGCCCCCAAAACAAAGAACTCTTGCTCCCATCTTGGCCTTAGGCCACGATGGTACACTTTCTCATGCCCTTCTCCCTGGGCTAACCTTCTCAGCACAGCCCAGGCATGCTCTCCTTCTCTGCTCTTTTTGTCCATGGGCATAGCAGATCCTGGGTTGATTTCCCTTTGCAGGATCTCTCACAGGTATTGCTGCTGCTGCATCTGTAGCTCCACCTGCACTTCCTTCTGCGTCTGTTGGTTTTCTAGGAGCTGCAGGAGAAACCCCTAGATCTGTTTTGGCTGCTTAGCCAGTCCCTGGAACTGAAGTGGGAAATCCAGCGACCAGCTTGGTCCCTCGATACACCTGCTTGGGGAAGGGATAGCTCAGTGGTTTGAGCATTGGCCTGCTACACCCGGGGTTGTGAGCTCTATCCTTGAGGGGGCCATTTAGGGATCAGGGCAAAAAACTGTCTGGGGATTGGTTCTGCTTTTAGCAGGGGGTTGGACTAGATGACCTCCGGAGGTCCCTTCCAACCCTGATATTCTATGATTCCTTCAGCAACCAAGACTTCCCTCACGGATCACAGGGGGAACTCAATCCTACCAACTATGCTAATCATAAATGAATCTACTCATCGTTAGGTGCCCCCCGGCGGCCAGGCATGGCATCACAGCCCTCTCGCTGGGCTAGCGTCCCCCATCCATGGTCGCTCCAGCACCACGGCAGTTTCTCTGCCTGGTAACTCCGGCCAGGTCACCACCTTTAGTCCACCCTTCTGGGGCCCAGCTTGCCTCACACTAAAAGTCCAAAGAGGTCTTTCCACAGACAGAAGTCCTTCTGCCATCGCTGGGGCACTTGCTCAGCCTGTAGCCCCCTTGCTGGGCTTGGGAACCCTCTCCAGGTGTGTGTACGCCGCCTCCTCTGGGGCTGGTAGGGGAACCCAGTCCCACCCTGACATTGATAGCAGCCCAGGGCCCTGGACCCAACAGCTAGGTCTGCTCCTTTCTCTTTGCTGCACTTTTCCAACCTCTCTTCTCAAGTTCCCCTCCAGGCTTTCCTTGCTGCTCTGAACTTCCTACCTCGTTCTCAATCCTGTTGCTACCCCGGTTGGGCTGTATCACCACTGAAGTCTGGCTCTTTAGGGGGGCGGATATGGTGCCTCTCAGTTCGGGCTCATTCTGTAATCAGCTTTCTGTGAGTGCCAGGGGGCTCCATTTCCCCTTCCACTAGCTCCCAATTTACAGAGAGCGAGAGCAGTACCTCCAGCAGGGAGCGGGAGTTGCTGGTGGCCTCAGAGGCACAGGCCCTGCAGCGCCTCGGGCACCTGGTGCAAGTGCCGCATGATACGGAGCTGGCGCATCACATTGGCCGTGACGTCCTCCTGCTGCAAGGGAACGAGAACCTGTCTGAGACTCAGACGCCTCCGAGGAATCAGGGGGGATTAACGGCCCCTGGAACCAGCAGCATTTCCACCCAGCCCCTGCCCACCTCTGAGGGATGGATTCCCCCTCCTGACTCCCAGGATGGAGTCTTCTTGTCCTTCCTAGTGACCTCCAGTGGCAACCCCCCTCCTTGTACGGGGAGCTCCTGCCACTTCCCCGTCAGTGCCCCTGACAGCTGTTCCACCTCCAATCCACAGCTCAAGTTCTCAGACCCCTCTCCTCCAGCCCCACCCAGGTTGGGTAGGGAGGGGACTGTAGCGGGGGGGCAGGAGGGATTCTGGCAGCAGTGAAGTGGGATGTGGGGAGGTTGAGACCTTTCCCCAAGTCACCCCAGCCACTAATGCTGAAGCCGCAGGATGGCAGCCCTGGTGAATGGGACGGATCGGCAGCCCCTGCTGACTGAATCCTCCTGTTCTCTCCAGCAGCGCCGGCTTTAGGAAGGACGGGGCCCAAATCGAACATTTTTGGCGGGGCCCCGGCAGGGATGACTAACAAAAAAAATAATGGAAAAAAAAGCCTTTCATTTCTTCCATGTATTATTTACTTTCCATAACTATATAAAAAATAAAATTATATATTCTGTACATTGCATCATATATGCTGTTGATCGGTTATTAATGAGCTCCGTTTCTCGTGTGTGGTCCCCGCCACTCCCTGGGGGTGTGCTAGGGTGACCAGATGTCCTGATTTTATAGGGACAGTCCCGATTTTTGGGTCTTTTTCTTATAGGATCCTATTATCCCCCACCCCCTGTCCCGATTTTTCACACTTGCTGTCTGGTCACCCTAGTGGTGTGCACATGTGTGGGTCCCAGCTGCTCCCTGCCCCCCTCATTGAAGCAGGTGTGCAGGCTTACTGCCCTGGGAACTGCAGGGCACCAGTGGACATGGGGCTGGCTGGAGGCTGGGCAGGGGCTCACTGGAGGTAGGGTCTGGCTGCAGGCAGGGCAAGGGGTGCGGGGCTGGCTGGAGACAGGGGTGTGTGGGGCTGGCTGGCTTTGGGCAGGGCCGCAGGGGGGTGCGGCAGGGGTTGCCTGGAGACAGGGCAGGGGGTGCGGCAGAGGCTGGCTGTGGGCAGGGGGTGCAGGGCTGGCTGCAGGCAGGGCAGGGGGGCGGGGCTGGTGCGGGCAGAACAGGGGTGGCAGGGCTGGAGGTAGGGCAGGGGTGCAGCAGGGGCTGGCTGCGGACAGGGGGTGCAGGGCTGGCTGGAGACGGGGCTGGCTGCGGGCAGGGCAGGCGGTGCGGGGCTGGTGCGGGGACGGGGTGCAGCAGAGGCAGCTTTAAATAGCCCCCGAGTCCCCCGCTATCCCAGGGCTCTGGGGGCTATTTAAAGGGCTCAGGGCTCCCCTGCTTCTACCGCCCCGGCCCTTTAAATAGCCGCGGGAGCCCTGGGGAAGCAGCGGGGCTCCAGTGGCTATTTAAAGGGCCAGGGCGGTAGAGGCAGCAGGAGTCCCAGACTTTTTAAATAGCCCCCAGAGCCCCGCAGCCCTACCCCAGGGCTCCAGCAGTGGGGGTCTGGTGGCAATTTAAAGGGCCTGGGGCTCCGGCCCCTGCTGGGAGCCCTAGGTCCTTTAAATTGCCCCCTGGGGAAGCCGGACCACCCTGGTACAGCGCACTGGCTCTTGCCGGTACACCGTACCGGGGCTTGGGCCTGGGGCCCGATTCAGGGGAATTGGTTGAATTGGCCTAAAGTCGGCCCTGGTGGGGGTATGGCCACAGAGCCGCAGGGAGGGGAACCCTGAGGTGTGGGGGCTGGGTGGGTACTGGGAGTTCCTCCTGAAGGGATGGGGGTTGGCCAAGGTCACTCAGCCCCGGGGTGTGGGAGGGGGACAGGCTGAGGGCACTCAGAGCCCCAGGAAGTAGGGGGGGGCTGAGGGGAGGGACTGGCCAGGGGCACTCAGAGCTCTCGGGGGGGCTGTCCGGGAGGAGGGCACTCACAGCCCCAGGAGGTGTGGGGGGAGGAGCACACAGGATTTCAGGAATTCCCTGGAGTGAAGAGCTGCTGGCGGCAGGGAGGAGCCAGCCGTGACAATCCCTACTTGGGATCCCTGGCTGGGCTAGAGGGTATGGGGGCCCGTGGCCAAGCTGCAGCAGAAGGTGACCTGAAGAAAATGCCTCGGCCTCCAGCTAGGAAGGGCCTGGGCCAGACAATGACCCACCACGCAGTGTCCCAGCTCCCTGCCCCACACCTGTGGGGCACGGCCCCTCCTCTGTAGGGAGGTTAGCATGTACCTTAGTGCTGCTTCCTCCATCCCCAAAGGCCTCTCCCAGCCAGTCTCTGGCAACCCCTGCCGTTCAGTATGCACATTACCCTGCTGTGACATTGTGATGTTATTGACATAAACTGGGACCGTATAGATCATTGTTGCAACCAAGGTCCTGTAGTGGCACCCAAATCTTGTATAAAGGGGGTCAAATGGGGTGTCTAGGACAAGGTTATGGTTTACTGGTTATGATTATGCTGTCTATATGTGTGTATCAGTTTTGTAGTCGAAGTTATGAATATTGGCTCTATACTGTCTGTATGGCAAACTTATGCTATGCTTCTGGGTGACATCCCAGACAAGCTGAGATTAGCTCTGCCTAGCCTGCTTGATGGCCCATTAAGGACCATCAGCTATACAATGGACCCATTGAGAGAAGGCAGATACGCCTTGTAACTCAGCAAAGTATGCAGGGACTGGCCCATGTGACTCCAGGCTCCATCTTGCTGTAATTTTCCACAGTAAGAACAAAGAGGTGTTCTTACACCTGGAAAAGACTATATAAGGCTGATGTCTCATCTCCATCGGGTCTTCAATCCTGCTTCTTACCTCTGGAGGAACTTTGCCGCAAACTGAAGCTCTGAACAAAGGACTGAGGACCCATCCCGGCTGGGGATGTATTCCAGAGACTTGATTTGAACCTGCAGTTTATTCCATCGCCGCTGCAAGCCTGAACCAAGAACTTTGCCATTACTGTATGTAATTGATTCCACTTAACCAATCCTAACTCTCATCTCTATCTTTTCCTTTTATGAATAAACCTTTAGATTTTAGATTCTAAAGGATTGGCAGCAGCGTGATTTGTGGGTAAGATCTGATTTGTATATTGACCTGGGTCTGGGGCTTGGTCCTTTGGGATCAGGAGAACCTTTTTCTTTTACTGGGGTATTGGTTTTCATAACCATTTGTCCCCATAACGAGTGGCACTGGTGGTAATAATGGGAAACTGGAGTATCTAAGGAGATTGCTTGTGAGACTTGCGGTTAGCCAGTGGGATGAGACCGAAGTCTTAGTCTGGCTGGTTTGGTTGGCCTTAGAGGTGGAAAAACCCCAGCCTTGGGCTGTAACTGCCCTGTTTTAGCAATTTGTCCTGAGTTGGCACTCTCAGTTGGGTTCCGCCAGAACCGCATTGTCACAGACATACCGGGGGGGGGGGGGGGGAACTCCTCGGGGATGGGGGGGCTGTCACACAGCTGGGCAATTTTACCCGGCTGGGCAGGAGTGACTGTCTCCCTGGAGCTGGGGTCTCAGCCCAGGTGTCTCTCTGCCCTTCCCCCCAGTAGCGCCCCACATTGAGTTCCAGCCCCACATTCACACCCACAAGTGCTGGTGGGTTCCAATCCCAGCTGAACACGCCCACCCGGCCCTAGTGCGGAGCAGAAGGGCCCAGCGCTGCCCCACAGACCCTCTGGCTCTCCGAGCCCGCTCTTACCCATCACCGCAGCACGTCTGGCCCATGCTGAACGCTGCTGCTCTGTGCAGAGAGGCTGGCACTTCTCGCTCCTGCCGTACGAGGAGCAGGTGCTGCTACCGACTGCTCCCCCTAACCCCCGCCCTGCTGCGCTCTGGGGATGCTGCCCTGCTGTGGAGCTCTCAGGTATCTTGAACTGGAATTTGTTTGGAGAGAAACTGCTAAGGAGCCTTATCAGCCCCGAGCAGAGAGTACCTGGGAGCCTGCCTGGGTCGGGCGGGTCTGGTACAGCCTCCCCCCAGATAAGGCTCTTCCCTGGACCTGCCACCCATTGGAATCTGGAACGATTCCCTCCGAGGTAACACCCGGGGCAGCCAGGGCAGGGCAGGGTACGGCCTGCTCCCCTGGAGCGTTAGGGCTTTCAGGAGTCAGAGGTGCCAGCAGAGCAGGTTGTACGTTAAAGCAACGAAGGCAGTTGGGGGGCAGAGGAATTGGGTGCTTTGCCATTGCACTTGATCAGCTCAATTTGAAAATTCTTTCAAAGGAAATCCAGATGTATACATCTGACTGGGGTACATGTACACACATACACACGCACACTCACATGTGCACACACTCATGTGCACATACACGTACACGCATACATACACACATGTACACATACACATAGGTACAGATGTACACATACACGTACACACGCTGTCCCTGGAGCGCCCCAGGATGCGACTGACGGGGTGGCTGGCTATTATGGAGGCAGAAGGGGGTTGGGAGAAAATAATCAAGAAGAACTTTTGCTGAAAATGCAAACCTAAGCTGGAAATCTGTGCAGGGCTGGGTCAGCGAAAATGATCTTTTGAGCTGTTCTTATTAACCGTGGTCCTGTACTTCCTGGTTTGCGTCGGACCCAGGCAGGAGACTGGGCTGCTCTCAGCTGTAGAAGCCATTGGAATGAGCCAGGTCGGAATGAGCCAGGCCCTCAGAGCCTTCTGCCACCAATCGCCCCAGCAGTCACTGATCCACACCAAACCACGTCCTTCCAGTCAGGCAGTTTCATATGCACACGTCAAACCCTTGGTTTGCCACTCAGACACCACGGTGATGGGCACAGTAAGGACCGAGAGACGCTAAACAGGCAGACAGACAAGGAAATAGTGGCCCTGCCTACAGGTGTGTGTGTGGTGCAAACGGATGAACACCAGTTGCTGGCTGAAGGCACAACCTTAATTCCTGCATCTCCTGTCTGTCAGCTATCGTTCGCTTGGCAGCCTGAGCTCCGATTTCTAACACAGCGTTTTGCTCTGGCCTATTGTGGTTCTCATGTCCGGGGGCGCCTTGGCCCCTGGTATCAGGAGCGGTGCTAAGGAGGCTGCTTTTCAAAGGTCCTTAAGTAGGGTTGCCAACTTTCTACTTGCACAAAACCAAACGCCCTTGACCCAACCCCTTTCATGCCCTTCCCCAAGGCCCCACCCCCACTCACTCCAGCCCAGCCCACCTCTCTCAGTCGTTCGCTCTCACACCCTCACTCACTTTCACTGGGCTGGAGCTGGGGGTTGGAGTGCAGGGAGGGGTGAGGGCTCCGGTGGGGATGCGGGCTCTGGGATTGGGCTGGAGATTAGGGGGTTGGGATGCCAGAGGGGGATCCGGGCTGGGACAGAGGGTTGGGGTGCGGACTCTGGGAGGGAGTTTGGGTGCGGGAGGGGGCTCAGGGCTGGGGTAGGGGATTGGGGTGGGGGTGTGGGGTCTGGGAGGGATTAGGGTACAGGAGGGGGTTCCGACCTGGGGCAGAGGGTTGGGGTGCCGGGTGTGAGGTCTGGGAGGGAATTTGGGTGTGGGAGGGGGTTCCGACCTGGGGCAGGGTTTCTGGGTGCGAGCTCCGGCCAGGCGGCGCTTACCTCAGCCAGCTCTTGGTCAATGGCACACCGGTGCTAATGCAGGCTCCTGACCCCTGGTCTCCCTCCGCTGGCAGGCTCTGAGCAAGGCCTGCCCAGAGAACATGGATGACGAGCTCTCGATCCTGCTGACAGCACCCCCCAGCACAGACAAACTCCAGCACATCTTGGAGGTGAGCAGAATGGGGAGGGGCCGCAGGGGTTTTACCTTAGCCCTGGGGACTCCTAGAAAGAAGAGACTGGAAAATCCATATTTCTATTAGATCCTTCCGAGTATGCATTGGTGATATAAACTCACTGGGTGACCTTGGGGTAACTCACTTCCCCCTTACGGCATCAGTCTTCTCCACTATCAAATCTACACTGGGGAAGAAGGACAGAAGCCCCGACAATCACCTTCCCCTCTGGGTGTCTGGTCCTGGGAGCCGAAACCAACTGGACTATCTGCCCCATCTCCTAAACTGCCCTGTCTTTCCCTCCTAGGGCCTTGTCCTTAGTGCTCAGCCTGGCCCCTTCCCAGCTTGTCCCTGACCTTTAAAGGACTCTCCAAGCCCCTCCCATGCCTGCTTCCCTTGGGGTCTCTCTCCTGGCTGAGTACAGGCTGCCCTTCTATCTCTCAGCAGGCCTGGGTCCTAGTCACAGGCTGCGTCTTGTCACGTGACCCCCACACTTATTCCCTTCACCCTAGGGACCTGCATCACCTGGGCCAGGTGCAGTTGAGCTCCAACCCCTTTCCCTGCCATCTCACCCTGGGACAGGTTGAAACTGGTAACCTGTGGGTAACAGTAACTGGTTGCTCCCAAAGGTGCTGAAGACACAATGGAAGAGGAAATCCTTTGGCCTGGATTGAAATTATTCCGACTGAAAGTGAATGAGAGAAAATAGGTCCAGAGTTCTCTTCCTAGCAGCAGAAAATGTAGCGATTGATAGAGGTTCAGGTCAGAAAGGACCATTATGTGCATCTAGTCGCCCCTCCTGTATAACTCAGGGCTAGAATGTGACCACGTGGTTCCTTCAGCCAACCATAGCATGGGACTGAGTCAGAGCACGTCTTTTGGAACGACATCCACATGCAGGAGAGCCAGCTGGCTACCAGAAAATCTCTCTTCTGCAGTGACGTGGGGTTAAGGGACACGGGGGAAAAGATATGGCGGCTGTGACTAAACTTAGAGCAGCAAGGCCAGGAAAACCAGGGTTAGGTCCCAGGCCTGGCTATCAGATCTGCTGTTTTCTATTCCTGGCTTTGGGACCATGAGCGAGTCTCTGCACCGCTGGGTGCCTCGGTTTCCCCAGCTGTCAAGGAGCTAATCAAGGTTTTGTTTCTTCTCCCCATTTTACAGGGTGGGAAACCGAGACACAGTTGGGACCTGTCTACACTACAGGTCTGTCGTGCGTTTGTAATCTGCTGACCCCCACATGTTGTTCAGAGCCTATGGACAACACAGCTCCTAAAGGTATGTTTGTTCTGTGCTTATCCCCTCTGTACCAGCAGGGCTGGACAGCATTTCTCACTGTGATGTGGGGAGCAGGTCCTGGGTACTAAGGGTCTGAAGAAGCTCTCAAGGACTAATTTTTTAAAATAATTGTTATCAATGAATTGGGAGAAAACATACAATCACTGCGGATAAGATTGAGGGGTGACAAAATACAGGCAGAGTGGTAATTCCTGATGGGGAGAGGGCAGTGATACAGAGCGATCTGGCTCATTCGGCCAGCTGGACCCATTCAAAGAAAACAAGTTTGAGCAGAGCCCAATGCAAGGTCCTATACGTGGCAACAAGGCACGCCGGCCACACCTCCAGAATGGGGATGTGGATCTAGGAAAGCAGTGACTCTGAAAAGGATTTAGGGGCCAGAGTGGAGAAGCCACTCAACATGAGCTCCCAGTGTGATGCTGTGGTGAACAGGGCTAAAGCCATCATTAGACGTAGGAGCAGAGCCGTGAGTAGGATAGGGAGGTGACACAGCAGCAGTGAGACTGCTATTGGAATACTGCCTCCAGTCTTGGTGTCCTCCTTTGAAAAAGATGGTCCTAGAAATTGGAGCTGGGGCAGCAAAGAGCCATGAAATGTTCTGAGGGCTGGAGAAAAATGCCTTCTAGTGAGCTATGGAAAGAGCTCAACCTGTTTAGCTTATCAAAAGAAGATTGAAGGGGACTTCATTGAAGTGTTGAAGTGCCTTAATGGAGAGAAAATACTGGGTATTAAAGGGCTCTCTAGTCTAGCAGAGAAAGGCAGAACAAGACCCAATGGCTGGAAGGTGAAAAGAGACAAATTCCTATGACAAATAAGGCACAAATATTCAACAGCGAGGATGATTGACCACAGGAAGAAGCTACCAAGGAAAGTGGTGGATTCTCCATCTCTTGATGTCATTAATAAAGACTAGATGCCTTTCCGGAATGTGTTTGCCCCAAAAGTAGCTATTGTGGTAGACAGGAGGCCTGTGATATGCAGGGGGTCAGATTAGATGCTCTAACGGTCTCTGCTGCCCATAAAGTCTACTCATTTCTGAGAAACCGAGTGTAGCATTGGGAGCAGCTTGTGATGTTTTACTGTCTAGCCGGCTTGCTTTCTAGAATGAACACTCATTGAGTGGGGTGATCCACAGGGAGTAGCTCAAACCTCCAGAGTGTCAGCCCTGTGGCAGGACATTAGCACTGCAGGGGAGGGGTGGGTGTGGCAGTGACATCACAAAGGCCTTTTCCAGAACCTCAGCCTATTGGCCAAAGGTGCAGGGGAGGTGGTGACCTCACAGAGGGATGCTGACATCAGCCAGGCAGGACAGGGGCGCAGGGCCAGGGAAACCTCAGAGACCCCTGTGGCTTTGCTTCAGCAAGTCCCCTTCTCGAGATCTCTCTTTGAGGTCTGAGAGAGTATTTGGGTTCATGTATGTGAGCACCAGGAGGAACCTCTTTTGAGTTTTCTCCTTTCTTTTTCCTGATTTCACTAGAAAACTGACGTCCCTGTTTAGAAGGTAAGAGCCTCCGAGAGGTTTGGAACCTGTTGAGTCTGATGCATCTGGCGCCAGCTGAATTTTAGGCATGGAAAACACTAGCTTAAGGTGGCCAAATTTTATTCCCCACCTGGGATTTCGTCCCTTAGAATCTCTGGGGACATTAAGGTTTGTCCTTTTTGTTTTACCTTTTCCTCCATCCCTCCCTCCTTTCTCTTCATCTCTTACTTCTTTTGTCCTTTCCCCGTTCCCCTCCCACCACCAGGAGGGGTGTGTGTGTGTCGTGGGGGGTGCTCTACAACTCCCATTGTGGGAGGTCCACCGAAAAATGTGGCGTTGAAATAGTGCTCAGACAGTGATCCCCAGCGGTGACCTGGGCCATCCTTTGGGCTCTCTGGTGAGAACCCTCATCCCCCCGCCCCTCGGTCTCTACCCTGATTGGCTGAGCAGGGGGTTATTGACAGGGAGGAGACTCAGGTCCCTGTTGTTTTCTTTTAAGAACAAGTAAATAGTCATAACCAGTCATATGTTCAACAAATTTTGCTGCTTCTCTGCAGTTCATTATTTTCTCTACCATTCCAGTTCTCCTAAAATACTTGCTGAATAATTACTATGAACTCTTGCTGGTCTGGAACTCACTTGAGAACACTTTATTCAGGTCATTCAATGTCTGAAATTCAAGATCCGATGGTTAGTTTGAAAATCAGGGCTCTTGGGTCCTATTCCCAACTCTGCCACGGACTGGCTGTGTGACCTAAGACAAGTCAATTCTCCTTTCTCAGCCTTAGCTTCTCCCTCTTTCAAGTAGGGATAACAATCCGCTCCTACCTACCTCCCGACAGGTGGAGGATGGGGATCTATTGGAGAGTGTCACTAGGAGCAGTGCATAAGATGAGGTGTCCTATCACGTTTACTCAGATCAGATTAGGACATAATAGAATGGCTGAAATAGTCTATTTTATTTGTATTTTATTATGTTGCAATTGTTAAGAGCAGCAACTACTTAGCTCAGACTGAAACATCTCATCTAATTTTTGAGATCTAAGTGTCTCTTCTTTGTGTAGCTCAAACCTCCAAAGTGTCTGCCCTGTGGCAGTGACATCACAAAGGGCTTTTGCAGGATCTCAGCCTATTGGTCAAAGGTGCTGGGGAGGTGGTGACCTCACAGAGAGATGCTGACATCAGCCAGGCAGGACAGGGGCGCAGGGCCAGGGAAACCTCAGAGTCCCCTGTAGCTTTGCTTCAGCAAGTCTCCTTCTCGAGGTCTCTCTTTGAGGACTGAGAGAGTATTAAGGGTCACGTACGTGAGCGCCAGGAGGAACCTCTTTTGAGTTTTCTCTTTTCTTTTTCCTGATTTTACTAGAAAACAGACGTCCCTGTTTAGAAGGTAAGAGCCTCCGAGAGGTTTGGAACCTGTTGAGTCTGATGCATCTGGCGCCAGCTGAATTCTAGGCATGGAAAACACTAGCTTAAGGTGGTCGAATTTTATTCCCCACCTGGGATTTTGTCCCTTAGAATCACTGGGGACATTAGGGTTTGTCCTTTTTGTTTTACCTTTTCCTCCATCCCTCCCTCCTTTCTCTTCATCTCTTACGTCTTCTGTCCTTTCCTCTGTTCCCCTCCCACCACCAGGAGGACTCTGTGTGTGTGTGTCGTGGGGGGTGCTCTGCAGTGGGAACAGGGACAATTCTCCAACTTTGGGCAGTCGAGAGCCTGGGTGAGATAAGGGGCGTTAAAGCCCTTTGTAAAGGAGAAAGGGGAGTTTCACGGTGTTGAGCACCAAGGAATTCTAAACTTTGCTAAAACATCTAGTCTGCAGAAACCAGAAATGGTTGGGGCCACATTGTAACCATTGTCTTTTTTAAAGCCCATTGAGGGATGTGAGTCCCACCCTTTTAGGTATCTGGGGTGCTGGGAGAAGAGAAGAGGTGCCTGTCTCCATTTTATGGCCTCAACAAACTACGTGCTGTGCCCCAGTTCTCGTCAGAGATCCCTGAAAAAGAACGTCTTCCCATCCATTAACATACCTGGAAAGATACTGGAACTCCTTATTAAACAATCAGTTTGTCAGCACCTACAGGACAATTTGGTTCTTAGGACTAGTGAGCATGGACTTGTCAAGAACAAATCATTCCAAACAAATCCTAGCTCCTTCTTTGGCAGGGTTACGGGCCTAGTGGAGGTGGGTAAACAGTAGATGTGATCCATCTTGGTGTTAATAAGGACATTCTCACAAACAAACTAGGGAGATGTGGTCTAGATGCAATTAGTATAATATGTGTGCACAGATGGTTGAAAGCCCGTACTCCAACAGCCCAGAACCAAACACTCCTCCTCCTGGGCAGTGTGCTCTGACCTCTAATGGTCAGATGCTGCTTAGCACTGTCAGAGCAGCTTTTGCTGGGGGATTCTCCCAGCACTTTCCAATAGTGGGAAAGTATGAAATCCCCATTTGACTGCTGGGGACAGAGCCTAGAGCGGGGAGCAACTTGCCCAAAGTCCCACAGGTCAATAGGAAACCAGCAATGTCCAGTGTGGCCCGAATCTCACACGCTCCTTTGTCTCCTTTGGGTCTCACAGGAGCTCATTGAGGAGCTGCCTGATAACTCTCCACCCGGCGCCGTCCTCGCTAACTCCCTGATTGCTGTGGGCAACCTCAGGTACCGAGACCCTCCGGCCCGGTTCCCCTAACCCCAGTGCTGCTCAGGCCCAGGGCTGGGAGTCACTGCCCCTCCCACTCCCACTCCCAGGTCACCGCCCAAGGGTGGCTCCTCTGGCAGAGGTGCGGGGAAGGGTCACTCTCTCCTGGCTGGGCTGTTCTTTTCACTCCAGTAACATTGCAACGGCTTTGGGGAGAGGCTCACTCCCAGGATCAGATACAGGAGGGGCAGCAGGGTGCAGGGAACAGGTGCTATTCCTGCCCTGCCACTGTCTGTCTGAGAAACCTTGGCCTTGTCATTCCCTGGCTCGGTGCCTCAGTTCCCCTTCTTGCCAGCCTGTGCCTATTTCCCTGCAGTTTAACCTGCGTGTTGGTGCCAGTCCCATCCCCGCACTGCACAGTCTAATACCGGCTCCTCTCTCTTCCAGCACCATGACACCTGCTGTGGAGCCAGAGCTGGAGACCCACCTCCTTCGAGCTGCCCTGCACGCCGTCTTCACCCTGGGCATGGAGAAGGACACCGCCCAAGTGCAGGTAGATCAGCTAAAGTCATGGATTGAAGAGCCAGCTGTCATCCTGCCATGAGTCCTTGCTAATTGCCTGCAGTGGGATGTGAAGGAGAGAGGCCAGGATATGTGTTTGGGGGTCACACCAGTGCTTCCCAGAGACCCCACGTCCCATCCTGTGGCAAGTTTAGCCCCAGTTTCCCTAACTCTGACCCATGGCTCTCCCTTGCTTTCAGGATCTGCCTAGGGTCTTGCCAGACCTCCTGGACGCCATGCTGGGGAACCTGCTGGCAGAGTCCCCAGACACCGACAGGCTCCAGTACATCTTGGAGGTGAGCCCAATGAGAGGGGTGGGGGCAATTTTACCTTCACTCTTAGATCCATTTTCCAGTCTGTCCTCCTAGCCGGGCCCCCAGTGGGCATCCTTGGTCAGGGCAGTCAGTGCAATGCCTCCTTTCCCCACAGCACATTAACTACTGGATCGTGTCCAGGGTGCCGCGAGAGAGAGCCAGGGCCGTTAAGAGCAGCACGGCCCTGCTCAGATTCACCATCACCCTCCCTGAGTTTGACGTAAGTGATCTCTGACCCCAGCTTCCTGACTCCAGGGGTAGGTGATCTGGCTCTGACGGGCTGTAGGATCTGCTGCTGCAGGGGCTGTGGGTTAGGAGTGTTCCTCTTGGGAAGGCAGAGTCAGAGCAGAGAGTGAGCCTGGCTTGAGTCAAGTTCTTCTTGTCCTAGTTAAGTGGTGACTCTGGGCTTTTAAGGGGACTGTGCTCCAGGTTCATGCCTCCCTGTCATCCTGGAGCAGCTGGGGAAGCAAGTCCTCATGGAGGGCCCTGTCCACAGCCCTGTGCTGCAGGCTTCCTTGGGGGCAGAGGAAATTAAGGGTCTGGCTCTAGCTCCTATCCTCTAGCATCTCCTGCAGAGGGGCTGAAGGGAAGGAGAGTCCTGGCCCGGGGGGACTGGGAGCTAACAGGAAAATGCTGATGGAGTCTCCTCTCCCTCTCCCATCCATTAGAACTCAGCGGAATTCCCCAGGATGGGTCACCACATGGCACAGCTGGCTCTGTCCGTCAGTGACCCAGCCAAGGACATCAGCCGGCAGGCCAGGGATGGGGTTTACCGGCTCTACCAGCTGCTGCTGCACCAGAGGGATAAGGAACCCAGCTGGGAAATGGCACCCGCTAGAAGAGTGAGACTGGGACCCCAGCCAATTTCTCTCAGACTGACCCCGGCTGGAGGATGAGTCTCTCTATCTCTTTCTGTGTTCCACACCACGCCCTGCAATTCTGTTGGGCCAGGCACGCAGCGAGGACTCTGCCCACTGTGCAGCCACCAATGGGATTGGAAGGACACAAGTCCTGCAACCAGAAGGACAAATGTGTGTGTCTCTCTCTCCCTGTCACCTACTCCCTCCTGGGGGAAACCCAGCAGCTGATGGGGGAAAAGTTGAGCAGCTGCATTAGACTCAGGAGATTGGGGCGGGGCCCAGGCCTCATTCCCATCCTGTGGCCATTCGCTGGCCTGGCACAAGGAGCCTGGTGGGGAATGAAAGGGAGAGCAGGTGCTCCTGGGAAGGGAGATGAATTCACCTCCATGAGCAGGAGCGAGCCAGCTTGTCTCCGGAGCAGCTCCACCCAGCTCTTTAGCCAGGTTAATTAATGACAAGCTTTGCCTCATCCCAGACTTATGTTCTTAGGACAGGGTGCTATCGCTCTTGGGAAGGGCAGGAGAGTCCCCCAAGTGCCCTCTGCGAGACTCTCCTGTCCCACAGGGCCGCACCCAATTCCTAGTGGTCTGGTGTCTGTGTCACCCGAGCCACCATCCAGAGTTGCTCCCATCACTGGCAGCCTGGGAGGCCAAGGACTGACGGGTGATGGCGTCTGACCAGGCAAGGCTGAGGCACATGGGCAGGGGACGCTTGTCCTGCTGCTGGCAAGGCTGGACCCCTTCTGGAGAGAACAGGAGGATTCAGTCAGCAGTAGGGTTACCATGTCTAATAAATAAAAAAAGAGGACCCTCCATGGGCCCTGGCCCCGCCCATTTCCCCACCCCTAGCCCCGCCCCAACTCCACCCCTTCCCCGCCCTAACTCAGCCCCCTCCTTCCTCCCACTCCCAGCCATGGGGAAAGGGCTGCCCCAGCGCTACCGGCTTCACAGTTTGCCGGGCAGCCCCCAGACCCTGCGCCCCCGGCTGGCGCTTCCCCAGCGCAGCTGGAGCCCGGGAAGGGAAGTGCCTGGCCCGTGGCTCGGGGTCCGGAGGCAGGGGGGGCTGCCCGAAGCCAGTAGCGCTGGCTCGGGCAGCTCGGCTCTTAAAGTCTGAGAGGGGAGGAGCGGAGCAGCTCAGCTGGAGCCCAGGAAGGGAAGTGCCTGGCCCGTGGCTCGGGGTCCGGAGGCAGGGGGGGCTGCCCGAAGCCAGTAGCGCTGGCTCGGGCAGCTCGGCTCTTAAAGTCTGAGAGGGGAGGAGCGGAGCAGCTCAGCTGGAGCCCAGGAAGGGAAGTGCCTGGCCAGCGGCTGGGGGTCCGGAGGCAGGGGGGGCTGCCCGAAGCCGGTAGCGCTGGCTCGGGCAGCTCGGCTCTTAAAGTCTGAGAGGGGAGGAGCAGAGCAGAGCAGCCGCGGGAGGGGAAGTGCCCGGCCGGCATTTTCCCGGACATGTTTGGCTTTTCGGCAATTCCCCCCGGACGGGCGTTTGATTGCCGAAAAGCAGGACATGTCCGGGAAAAACCGGACGTATGGTAACCCTAGTCAGCAGGGGCTGCCGATCCGTCCCATTCACCAGGGCTGCCATCCTGCGGCTTCAGCATTAGTGGCTGGGGTGACTTGGGGAAAGGTCTCAACCTCCCCACATCCCACTTCACTGCTGCCAGAATCCCTCCTGCTCCCCCCGCTACAGTCCCCTCCCTACCCAACCTGGGTGGGGCTGGATGAGAGGGGTCTGAGAACTTGAGCTGTGGATTGGAGGTGGAACAGCTGTCAGGGGCACTGAGGGGGAAGTGGCAGGAGCTCCCCGTACAAGGAGGGGGGTTGCCACTGGAGGTCACTAGGAAGGACAAGAAGACTCCATCGTGGGGGTCAGGAGGGGGAATCCATCCCTCAGAGGTGGGCAGGGGCTGGGTGGAAATGCTGCTGGTTCCAGGGGCCGTTAATCCCCCCTGATTCCTCGGAGGCGTCTGAGTCTCAGACAGGTTCTCGTTCCCTTGCAGCAGGAGGACGTCACGGCCAATGTGATGCGCCAGCTCCGTATCATGCGGCACTTGCGCCAGGTTCCCGAGGCGCTGCAGGGCCTGTGCCTCTGAGGCCACCAGCAACTCCCGCTCTCTGCTGCAGGTACTGCTCTGGCTCTCTGTAAATGGGGAGCTAGTGGAAGGGGAAATGGAGCCCCCTGGCACTCACAGAAACCCTCTCCCCTCTCTGTGGAGCAGGGTCCTTTCCTCTGCCCCCAAATTCCTTCATCTGGGACAGGAGCTCTTTCCCTCACACCCATTCCCCTCCCCCCTTTCCTTGATCTACCCCCATCCCATTCCCCCTGCGCCCAGGCAGAGCTCTGCCTGCCCCATATGGTGCAGAAAGGCCTGTGATATGCAGGGGGTCAGATTAGATGCTCTAACGGTCTCTTCTGCCCATAAAGTCTACTCATTTCTGAGAAACCGAGTATAGCATTGGGAGCAGCCTCTGCTGTTTTACTGTCTAGCCGGCTTGCTTCCTAGAATGAACACTCATTGAGCGGGGTGATCCACAGAGAGTAGCTCTGTGACATACTGGTGGAGGGTCTGCAAGGTCCATGGCCACCCCAGCCACCTCCACCTTGCCTGCCTCATGGGGGTTTGTGTCAGAGGACACCTTCTCCTTCTCCTTTCTTTCTAACTTCTTAGGGCCCTGGCCCCTCGTTCAGCCACTCAGCAATTTCCTAAGCAGGCCGTTTCTTTTGATGTGGCCTGCTTCTCTGCCCCCAAAACAAAGAACTCTTGCTCCCATCTTGGCCTTAGGCCACGATGGTACACTTTCTCATGCCCTTCTCCCTGGGCTAACCTTCTCAGCACAGCCCAGGCATGCTCTCCTTCTCTGCTCTTTTTGTCCATGGGCATAGCAGATCCTGGGTTGATTTCCCTTTGCAGGATCTCTCACAGGTATTGCTGCTGCTGCATCTGTAGCTCCACCTGCACTTCCTTCTGCGTCTGTTGGTTTTCTAGGAGCTGCAGGAGAAACCCCTAGATCTGTTTTGGCTGCTTAGCCAGTCCCTGGAACTGAAGTGGGAAATCCAGCGACCAGCTTGGTCCCTCGATACACCTGCTTGGGGAAGGGATAGCTCAGTGGTTTGAGCATTGGCCTGCTACACCCGGGGTTGTGAGCTCTATCCTTGAGGGGGCCATTTAGGGATCAGGGCAAAAAACTGTCTGGGGATTGGTTCCCCTTTTAGCAGGGGGTTGGACTAGATGACCTCCGGAGGTCCCTTCCAACCCTGATATTCTATGATTCCTTCAGCAACCAAGACTTCCCTCACGGATCACAGGGGGAACTCAATCCTGCCAACTATGCTAATCATAAATGAATCTACTCATCGTTAGGTGCCCCCCGGCGGCCAGGCATGGCATCACAGCCCTCTCGCTGGGCTAGCGTCCCCCATCCATGGTCGCTCCAGCACCATGGCAGTTTCTCTGCCTGGTAACTCCGGCCAGGTCACCACCTTTAGTCCACCCTTCTGGGGCCCAGCTTGCCTCACACTAAAAGTCCAAAGAGGTCTTTCCACAGACAGAAGTCCTTCTGCCATCGCTGGGGCACTTGCTCAGCCTGTAGCCCCCTTGCTGGGCTTGGGAACCCTCTCCAGGTGTGTGTACGCCGCCTCCTCTGGGGCCGGTAGGGGAACCCAGTCCCACCCTGACATTGATAGCAGCCCAGGGCCCTGGACCCAACAGCTAGGTCTGCTCCTTTCTCTTTGCTGCACTTTTCCAACCTCTCTTCTCAAGTTCCCCTCCAGGCTTTCCTTGCTGCTCTGAACTTCCTACCTCGTTCTCAATCCTGTTGCTACCCCGGTTGGGCTGTATCACCACTGAAGTCTGGCTCTTTAGGGGGGCGGATATGGTGCCTCTCAGTTCGGGCTCATTCTGTAATCAGCTTTCTGTGAGTGCCAGGGGGCTCCATTTCCCCTTCCACTAGCTCCCAATTTACAGAGAGCGAGAGCAGTACCTCCAGCAGGGAGCGGGAGTTGCTGGTGGCCTCAGAGGCACAGGCCCTGCAGCGCCTCGGGCACCTGGTGCAAGTGCCGCATGATACGGAGCTGGCGCATCACATTGGCCGTGACGTCCTCCTGCTGCAAGGGAACGAGAACCTGTCTGAGACTCAGACGCCTCCGAGGAATCAGGGGGGATTAACGGCCCCTGGAACCAGCAGCATTTCCACCCAGCCCCTGCCCACCTCTGAGGGATGGATTCCCCCTCCTGACTCCCAGGATGGAGTCTTCTTGTCCTTCCTAGTGACCTCCAGTGGCAACCCCCCTCCTTGTACGGGGAGCTCCTGCCACTTCCCCGTCAGTGCCCCTGACAGCTGTTCCACCTCCAATCCACAGCTCAAGTTCTCAGACCCCTCTCCTCCAGCCCCACCCAGGTTGGGTAGGGAGGGGACTGTAGCGGGGGGGCAGGAGGGATTCTGGCAGCAGTGAAGTGGGATGTGGGGAGGTTGAGACCTTTCCCCAAGTCACCCCAGCCACTAATGCTGAAGCCGCAGGATGGCAGCCCTGGTGAATGGGACGGATCGGCAGCCCCTGCTGACTGAATCCTCCTGTTCTCTCCAGCAGCGCCGGCTTTAGGAAGGACGGGGCCCAAATCGAACATTTTTGGCGGGGCCCCGGCAGGGATGACTAACAAAAAAAATAATGGAAAAAAAAGCCTTTCATTTCTTCCATGTATTATTTACTTTCCATAACTATATAAAAAATAAAATTATATATTCTGTACATTGCATCATATATGCTGTTGATCGGTTATTAATGAGCTCCGTTTCTCGTGTGTGGTCCCCGCCACTCCCTGGGGGTGTGCTAGGGTGACCAGATGTCCTGATTTTATAGGGACAGTCCCGATTTTTGGGTCTTTTTCTTATAGGATCCTATTATCCCCCACCCCCTGTCCCGATTTTTCACACTTGCTGTCTGGTCACCCTAGTGGTGTGCACATGTGTGGGTCCCAGCTGCTCCCTGCCCCCCTCATTGAAGCAGGTGTGCAGGCTTACTGCCCTGGGAACTGCAGGGCACCAGTGGACATGGGGCTGGCTGGAGGCTGGGCAGGGGCTCACTGGAGGTAGGGTCTGGCTGCAGGCAGGGCAAGGGGTGCGGGGCTGGCTGGAGACAGGGGTGTGTGGGGCTGGCTGGCTTTGGGCAGGGCCGCAGGGGGGTGCGGCAGGGGTTGCCTGGAGACAGGGCAGGGGGGCGGGGCTGGTGCGGGCAGAACAGGGGTGGCGGGGCTGGAGGTAGGGCAGGGGTGCAGCAGGGGCTGGCTGCGGACAGGGGGTGCAGGGCTGGCTGGAGACGGGGCTGGCTGCGGGCAGGGCAGGCGGTGCGGGGCTGGTGCGGGGACGGGGTGCAGCAGAGGCAGCTTTAAATAGCCCCCGAGTCCCCCGCTATCCCAGGGCTCTGGGGGCTATTTAAAGGGCTCAGGGCTCCCCTGCTTCTACCGCCCCGGCCCTTTAAATAGCCGCGGGAGCCCTGGGGAAGCAGCGGGGCTCCAGTGGCTATTTAAAGGGCCAGGGCGGTAGAGGCAGCAGGAGTCCCAGACTTTTTAAATAGCCCCCAGAGCCCCGCAGCCCTACCCCAGGGCTCCAGCAGTGGGGGTCTGGTGGCAATTTAAAGGGCCTGGGGCTCCGGCCCCTGCTGGGAGCCCTAGGTCCTTTAAATTGCCCCCTGGGGAAGCCGGACCACCCTGGTACAGCGCACTGGCTCTTGCCGGTACACCGTACCGGGGCTTGGGCCTGGGGCCCGATTCAGGGGAATTGGTTGAATTGGCCTAAAGTCGGCCCTGGTGGGGGTATGGCCACAGAGCCGCAGGGAGGGGAACCCTGAGGTGTGGGGGCTGGGTGGGTACTGGGAGTTCCTCCTGAAGGGATGGGGGTTGGCCAAGGTCACTCAGCCCCGGGGTGTGGGAGGGGGACAGGCTGAGGGCACTCAGAGCCCCAGGAAGTGGGGGGGGGGCTGAGGGGAGGGACTGGCCAGGGGCACTCAGAGCTCTCGGGGGGGGCTGTCCGGGAGGAGGGCACTCACAGCCCCAGGAGGTGTGGGGGGAGGAGCACACAGGATTTCAGGAATTCCCTGGCAGTGAAGAGCTGCTGGCGGCAGGGAGGAGCCAGCCGTGACAATCCCTACTTGGGATCCCTGGCTGGGCTAGAGGGTATGGGGGCCCGTGGCCAAGCTGCAGCAGAAGGTGACCTGAAGAAAATGCCTCGGCCTCCAGCTAGGAAGGGCCTGGGCCAGACAATGACCCACCACGCAGTGTCCCAGCTCCCTGCCCCACACCTGTGGGGCACGGCCCCTCCTCTGTAGGGAGGTTAGCATGTACCTTAGTGCTGCTTCCTCCATCCCCAAAGGCCTCTCCCAGCCAGTCTCTGGCAACCCCTGCCGTTCAGTATGCACATTACCCTGCTGTGACATTGTGATGTTATTGACATAAACTGGGACCGTATAGATCATTGTTGCAACCAAGGTCCTGTAGTGGCACCCAAATCTTGTATAAAGGGGGTCAAATGGGGTGTCTAGGACAAGGTTATGGTTTACTGGTTATGATTATGCTGTCTATATGTGTGTATCAGTTTTGTAGTCGAAGTTATGAATATTGGCTCTATACTGTCTGTATGGCAAACTTATGCTATGCTTCTGGGTGACATCCCAGACAAGCTGAGATTAGCTCTGCCTAGCCTGCTTGATGGCCCATTAAGGACCATCAGCTATACAATGGACCCATTGAGAGAAGGCAGATACGCCTTGTAACTCAGCAAAGTATGCAGGGACTGGCCCATGTGACTCCAGGCTCCATCTTGCTGTAATTTTCCACAGTAAGAACAAAGAGGTGTTCTTACACCTGGAAAAGACTATATAAGGCTGATGCCTCATCTCCATCGGGTCTTCAATCCTGCTTCTTACCTCTGGAGGAACTTTGCCGCAAACTGAAGCTCTGAACAAAGGACTGAGGACCCATCCCGGCTGGGGATGTATTCCAGAGACTTGATTTGAACCTGCAGTTTATTCCATCGCCGCTGCAAGCCTGAACCAAGAACTTTGCCATTACTGTATGTAATTGATTCCACTTAACCAATCCTAACTCTCATCTCTATCTTTTCCTTTTATGAATAAACCTTTAGATTTTAGATTCTAAAGGATTGGCAGCAGCGTGATTTGTGGGTAAGATCTGATTTGTATATTGACCTGGGTCTGGGGCTTGGTCCTTTGGGATCAGGAGAACCTTTTTCTTTTACTGGGGTATTGGTTTTCATAACCATTTGTCCCCATAACGAGTGGCACTGGTGGTAATAATGGGAAACTGGAGTATCTAAGGAGATTGCTTGTGAGACTTGCGGTTAGCCAGTGGGATGAGACCGAAGTCTTAGTCTGGCTGGTTTGGTTGGCCTTAGAGGTGGAAAAACCCCAGCCTTGGGCTGTAACTGCCCTGTTTTAGCAATTTGTCCTGAGTTGGCACTCTCAGTTGGGTTCCGCCAGAACCACATTGTCACAGTGGCGTAGTTGGCAGGATCCACAGAACCAGGTCAATTAAGCTTTGGGTCAGAACCCCACGCTGTCCAAATTTGAATTTTGGGATTGAGAATTTTGTTGGTTAAGGAGCTGCTGCAATGGCTGAGCAAAGAGCATATGAGGGACTTGGCAAAAAAGCCCTGGAAAATTTGTGTTCAGAAAAGAGGATAAGCTTTAGAAAGAAAGCTACAAAGGAAGAACTGAGAAATCTGTTAATAGCCAGTGATCAGGGGGCAAGAGCACAGCCCTTACCTGAGGCTGCAGAAGATGCAGAAAAAATTAGGATGCAAAGGGTGACAAGTAAACTGCAATTTGAGCATGAACAGAAGCTAGCAGAGCTTCGATTGCTGGAGAAGCAAAAAATAGCAGAGTTAGAAAGAGAGAGAGAGAAAGAGGCTGCTGAGAGAGAGAAAGAAGGAGGCTGATGAGAGAGAAGAGAGAGCTCGTAAGGGACGTCTAGAGCTGCTCGCTGCTGAGCAGGAGACTCACAGGATGGAACAGGAGACGGCCAGACTTCAGCTCCAAGTAATGGAAGAGCGGAGAAAGTCATCCCCACCTGGTACTCCACTCCCCCCCCCGCCATGAGAAAAACTGGGAAAGGATGTGTCCCATTTACAATGATACTGAGGATATAGAGGAGTTTTTGTCTACCTTTGAACGCCTCTGCAATCTGTACCAGATCCCTGAGGGTCAGCGAATGCCTGTCCTGCTGACCAGACTAACTGGAAAAGCCAGGGAGGTATTTAATGACTTGGGGGAACAAGAAGCCTTAGATTATGAGCGGTTTAAGGATTCTGTGTTAAGGCGGTTCAAGGTTACTCCTGAATCTTACAGAGTTAAGTTTAGAGAGTTTAAAATGTCTAAGGATTGTACTTTTGTAGAATGTGCTCATAAGCTGATGGGTTTTGTTAAAAAGTGGGTTGTGGGAGCTAAGGCGCATGGGAGTTTTGAAAAACTGCTGGATTTAATAACTTTGGAACAGTTCTTAGACATTGTGCCTGACCATGTGAGAGCAGCTGTGTGTGACAGGGACCCTGAGTCAGTCCTACGGGCAGCAGAGATTGCGGATGCCCATACCCAAAACAGGGCTCGAGAAGGATGTAAAACCCCGGGGAAAACTAATCACCATTCTCCCCAGTTCAAGAGGAGGGAAGGATTTAAAAATAAACCTGACTCTTCTAAAGGAGTTCAAGGGGGCCCGGAGGGTAGGAACTCACATCCCAGGATGGAACAGGTTACATGCTATCACTGTGGTATCCTGGGCCACATGAGACCAGACTGCCCGACACTGAAGGGCAGCCCAAAACCAGCAAACCCAAATGCCACGGCCAATGCTAACCCTGTTGTTGTAAACTCACAGGCAAGCCACACAGAGCCCAGCATTGGTGCCCTGTGCGCAAATGCTGTTTCTGTGGTCTCTGAAGAATTTGACCTTAAAACTCACATTAAAGCTAAATATGGGGGAAATAACGCAGAGTTTATTAGCAGTGCAGAAGTGAATGGAGTGAGGTGTATGGCATGGAGGGACACCGCAGCAGATATCACTTTGGTTAAAGCAAGTCTTGTCAGGAAGGAAGATTATTTGCCTGGTGAAGATGTAACTGTTGTAGCCTTATCTAAGTATTTTGTCAGGGTGCCTTTGGCTAAAATCCACCTGAAATGGAAGGGATTGGAGGGCACCATGGTTGTGGGAGTAAAAGACATAATCCCTAAGGATATTATGATTGGAAATGATATTAAAGCTATGGTCAGTCAAGTTAATACAAACCAGGCACAAGAGAGGATTGATCCTAAGGTTGTGCCTATGGAGGGTTTCTCCAAAAGTTTGTCTTTGGAAAGTAGCTGTTTGGCTGTAAATGAAGTTTCTGAATGTCTATCTAATGTCTCAGAAGTAAATCTGGAATTAGATCAAGCGAAGGGAGAGGAGGACAAGGAGATTTTGAATGAGCCTAGGCAGTCTTGTGAGCTGATGGCTTTATCTAGTCAGCAGTTTGGAAAGGCAAGGAGAGTGAAAGATGAGTGTCCCTGTACCTTATCTGTTTCCTGTGCGAAGAATAGTGACAGTGAAGGAAATGTGCCTATGTCTGTCAGGGGTATTGACTTGCCTATGGAGGAAGCTACCCCAGTCTCCAAGCAGTTGTCTGTGAACAGCCCAGTGTGCTGGGACAAGGGAAATGAAATCCCAAACTGTATGTCTAGTAAAGGAAAATGTGTCTCCAACTCTTCTTTGTCTGTGGAGCAGACAGAAGGTGCCTTTCGGCCTGTGATGGTTGAGAGTAATTTAGTTGTCTCAGAGTTGGTTCTGAATTCAACTAAAGCCCAGGAAGGGAATGGTCCTAAGTTTGCATCTGTTGGGGAGAATGGCACCGTAACTAGGTTGCATCCAGTTAGTGTCTTAGCAAAATCCCAGAGACCAGACAATTCTGGTGCTTGTATTTTGCCTGTTGCTCATGTGTGGTTGGAGAAGGGTGTAGCAACCCTGTCTGATCAGGGTGATACCCTAGCCAGGGCACAAGGAGAGCAGAAAGGTAATTTGGTTGTGGTACCTATGGACAGTTTAACAACTTGTAGCAAAAAGGAAAAAATTCCTAAGCTTGTGTGTGGCAAAGAAAAGGGAAATATTTCTAACCTTTTATCTAGGAAGTCTACTGGTTCGCCTGAAAGGGGATTGTGTAGAGATCTGCCTAATGGGCCAAAGGTAATCCTGAATGCAAGTAAGACCCAGACAGAGTCTGTTGTTGCTCAGGAAAGTGTTCCTTTAGAGCAAGCCCTAGGTGAAGAGGGTAAGGGCAGAATTTCTGTGAGGGGTGAATTGCTGCTTAGAAAAGCTCCTGGGGAAAGGAATCCTCATGGTAATCGGTGCAAGCAGTTCCCTGCAACTGAAGGGTGTGAGAGTGATTTAATCAAGGAAGTTTCAGTTCCTAGCAGCCAAAAATTGTCTGTTGTGGATGGATCCACTGACTTGCCTTTTAAAAGATCCAGTGTGGGTAGCTTTGAGAAGGTCTCAGAGGAAGTAAAAGTTGTTAAGGAATTGAGGCAGCCCTATAACCAAGTGGCTGTGTGGGGCCAACTTGTTGGGGAGACAATGGTGTTGGAACAGGAATGTCTCCTTTCTGATTCTTTAGATGAGCAGTCTGGGCTTCAGGGTTTGAGGACAGATTTGGTTACTGATGTGTCAGAGCAGAGCAGTTTTATGGCTAAATGCTTGAGGATGCGGGGGAGAGCGAGCAAACGCTCACCCTCAGACTCTTTGGATTTGTGTGGTATCTCTTTAAGACAGAGTCCAGCCTTGGAAATGATAGCAGTTACGAATATGAAAACTGGTGGACTGGCTCTGGTCTGGGGTAGTGCAAATTACTTGCCTGGCTGGGAAAGGAAGGACTTGCTAATAGCTGTTAGCACAGAGGGCCCACCCCATCAGCCAGTGAATTCTGTTAAGCAAGAAAAATCAGGGTTTAATCCTGCTGGACAAGGGGGAAAGAGAAAACTGAATTTTGCAAAGGAAAGCCACAGGTTAACCCTAAAATGCCCAAACTCCAATGGTATTGAGCCAAAGGTGTGGCATGACAAACATGACTGTAGATGAACACTTGCAATGAACTTGTTGTTATTGCTAAATTTTGTAATGAATGGGTTGCTATTGCCACAAACTGTAAAAATGTACAATGTGCCTAATCTTTTGGAGAATCCCTTGAACATGTTAAAAGGAATACATGAAAACACGCGTTATGTTAAAAGGCCTTGTTACACTGGTGTTTCACAGTTCATGCCTATAAACAATATGGGAACTTTTCACAGGGGAAAAGACATTCCAGACCTAATGTGCTGTATGAAAAGGAAGACTGAGGCACACTACCATATTGCTTTCATGGCTAAATGCCAAGATTCCTGTACTATAAAGAACATTAATATCTGCATTTATTCGATGTTAATTGGGTTCCAAACATTTGCCCGAGCTTGTATGGATAAAGTAACGGTTTTCTTTAGCTCTTGGCAAGATCACATGAGACATACAGGAACAATGCTGCCGAAGCAGATCCAATCCACTATTGTTCTAACTAAGTTTTACCTTGAGTTTGTAAAGAGGTTCAATCATGTGGTTGAACATGATTTTGATAAACCATTTCTGTTATACACTGGTATGGCTTCTAACCCAATATTAGCTGTAGTGAGACAGAACCCAGGATGGGGAGCTCTTGGGATGCAGTCAGTGATGTTTGTGTCATCCCTTCCTGCATCAATTTTGCGTTGGGGGTGTGATGTTATTGACATAAACTGGGACCGTATAGATCATTGTTGCAACCAAGGTCCTGTAGTGGCACCCAAATCTTGTATAAAGGGGGTCAAATGGGGTGTCTAGGACAAGGTTATGGTTTACTGGTTATGATTATGCTGTCTATATGTGTGTATCAGTTTTGTAGTCGAAGTTATGAATATTGGCTCTATACTGTCTGTATGGCAAACTTATGCTATGCTTCTGGGTGACATCCCAGACAAGCTGAGATTAGCTCTGCCTAGCCTGCTTGATGGCCCATTAAGGACCATCAGCTATACAATGGACCCATTGAGAGAAGGCAGATACGCCTTGTAACTCAGCAAAGTATGCAGGGACTGGCCCATGTGACTCCAGGCTCCATCTTGCTGTAATTTTCCACAGTAAGAACAAAGAGGTGTTCTTACACCTGGAAAAGACTATATAAGGCTGATGCCTCATCTCCATCGGGTCTTCAATCCTGCTTCTTACCTCTGGAGGAACTTTGCTACAAACTGAAGCTCTGAACAAAGGACTGAGGACCCATCCCGGCTGGGGATGTATTCCAGAGACTTGATTTGAACCTGCAGTTTATTCCATCGCCGCTGCAAGCCTGAACCAAGAACTTTGCCATTACTGTATGTAATTGATTCCACTTAACCAATCCTAACTCTCATCTCTATCTTTTCCTTTTATGAATAAACCTTTAGATTTTAGATTCTAAAGGACTGGCAGCAGCGTGATTTGTGGGTAAGATCTGATTTGTATATTGACCTGGGTCTGGGGCTTGGTCCTTTGGGATCAGGAGAACCTTTTTCTTTTACTGGGGTATTGGTTTTCATAACCATTTGTCCCCATAACGAGTGGCACTGGTGGTAATAATGGGAAACTGGAGTATCTAAGGAGATTGCTTGTGAGACTTGCGGTTAGCCAGTGGGATGAGACCGAAGTCTTAGTCTGGCTGGTTTGGTTGGCCTTAGAGGTGGAAAAACCCCAGCCTTGGGCTGTAACTGCCCTGTTTTAGCAATTTGTCCTGAGTTGGCACTCTCAGTTGGGTTCCGCCAGAACCGCATTGTCACAGACATACCGGGGGGGGGGGAACTCCTCGGGGATGGGGGGGCTATCACACAGCTGGGCAATTTTACCCGGCTGGGCAGGAGTGACTGTCTCCCTGGAGCTGGGGTCTCAGCCCAGGTGTCTCTCTGCCCTTCCCCCCAGTAGCGCCCCACATTGAGTTCCAGCCCCACATTCACACCCACAAGTGCTGGTGGGTTCCAATCCCAGCTGAACACGCCCACCCGGCCCTAGTGCGGAGCAGAAGGGCCCAGCGCTGCCCCACAGACCCTCTGGCTCTCCGAGCCCGCTCTTACCCATCACCGCAGCACGTCTGGCCCATGCTGAACGCTGCTGCTCTGTGCAGAGAGGCTGGCACTTCTCGCTCCTGCCGTACGAGGAGCAGGTGCTGCTACCGACTGCTCCCCCTAACCCCCGCCCTGCTGCGCTCTGGGGATGCTGCCCTGCTGTGGAGCTCTCAGGTATCTTGAACTGGAATTTGTTTGGAGAGAAACTGCTAAGGAGCCTTATCAGCCCCGAGCAGAGAGTACCTGGGAGCCTGCCTGGGTCGGGCGGGTCTGGTACAGCCTCCCCCCAGATAAGGCTCTTCCCTGGACCTGCCACCCATTGGAATCTGGAACGATTCCCTCCGAGGTAACACCCGGGGCAGCCAGGGCAGGGCAGGGTACGGCCTGCTCCCCTGGAGCGTTAGGGCTTTCAGGAGTCAGAGGTGCCAGCAGAGCAGGTTGTACGTTAAAGCAACGAAGGCAGTTGGGGGGCAGAGGAATTGGGTGCTTTGCCATTGCACTTGATCAGCTCAATTTGAAAATTCTTTCAAAGGAAATCCAGATGTATACATCTGACTGGGGTACATGTACACACATACACACGCACACTCACATGTGCACACACTCATGTGCACATACACGTACACGCATACATACACACATGTACACATACACATAGGTACAGATGTACACATACACGTACACACGCTGTCCCTGGAGCGCCCCAGGATGCGACTGACGGGGTGGCTGGCTATTATGGAGGCAGAAGGGGGTTGGGAGAAAATAATCAAGAAGAACTTTTGCTGAAAATGCAAACCTAAGCTGGAAATCTGTGCAGGGCTGGGTCAGCGAAAATGATCTTTTGAGCTGTTCTTATTAACCGTGGTCCTGTACTTCCTGGTTTGCGTCGGACCCAGGCAGGAGACTGGGCTGCTCTCAGCTGTAGAAGCCATTGGAATGAGCCAGGTCGGAATGAGCCAGGCCCTCAGAGCCTTCTGCCACCAATCGCCCCAGCAGTCACTGATCCACACCAAACCACGTCCTTCCAGTCAGGCAGTTTCATATGCACACGTCAAACCCTTGGTTTGCCACTCAGACACCACGGTGATGGGCACAGTAAGGACCGAGAGACGCTAAACAGGCAGACAGACAAGGAAATAGTGGCCCTGCCTACAGGTGTGTGTGTGGTGCAAACGGATGAACACCAGTTGCTGGCTGAAGGCACAACCTTAATTCCTGCATCTCCTGTCTGTCAGCTATCGTTCGCTTGGCAGCCTGAGCTCCGATTTCTAACGCAGCGTTTTGCTCTGGCCTATTGTGGTTCTCATGTCCGGGGGCGCCTTGGCCCCTGGTATCAGGAGCGGTGCTAAGGAGGCTGCTTTTCAAAGGTCCTTAAGTAGGGTTGCCAACTTTCTACTTGCACAAAACCAAACGCCCTTGACCCAACCCCTTTCATGCCCTTCCCCAAGGCCCCACCCCCACTCACTCCAGCCCAGCCCACCTCTCTCAGTCGTTCGCTCTCACACCCTCACTCACTTTCACTGGGCTGGAGCTGGGGGTTGGAGTGCAGGGAGGGGTGAGGGCTCCGGTGGGGATGCGGGCTCTGGGATTGGGCTGGAGATTAGGGGGTTGGGATGCCAGAGGGGGATCCGGGCTGGGACAGAGGGTTGGGGTGCGGACTCTGGGAGGGAGTTTGGGTGCGGGAGGGGGCTCAGGGCTGGGGTAGGGGATTGGGGTGGGGGTGTGGGGTCTGGGAGGGATTAGGGTACAGGAGGGGGTTCCGACCTGGGGCAGAGGGTTGGGGTGCCGGGTGTGAGGTCTGGGAGGGAATTTGGGTGTGGGAGGGGGTTCCGACCTGGGGCAGGGTTTCTGGGTGCGAGCTCCGGCCAGGCGGCGCTTACCTCAGCCAGCTCTTGGTCAATGGCACACCGGTGCTAATGCAGGCTCCTGACCCCTGGTCTCCCTCCGCTGGCAGGCTCTGAGCAAGGCCTGCCCAGAGAACATGGATGACGAGCTCTCGATCCTGCTGACAGCACCCCCCAGCACAGACAAACTCCAGCACATCTTGGAGGTGAGCAGAATGGGGAGGGGCCGCAGGGGTTTTACCTTAGCCCTGGGGACTCCTAGAAAGAAGAGACTGGAAAATCCATATTTCTATTAGATCCTTCCGAGTATGCATTGGTGATATAAACTCACTGGGTGACCTTGGGGTAACTCACTTCCCCCTTACGGCATCAGTCTTCTCCACTATCAAATCTACACTGGGGAAGAAGGACAGAAGCCCCGACAATCACCTTCCCCTCTGGGTGTCTGGTCCTGGGAGCCGAAACCAACTGGACTATCTGCCCCATCTCCTAAACTGCCCTGTCTTTCCCTCCTAAGGCCTTGTCCTTAGTGCTCAGCCTGGCCCCTTCCCAGCTTGTCCCTGACCTTTAAAGGACTCTCCAAGCCCCTCCCATGCCTGCTTCCCTTGGGGTCTCTCTCCTGGCTGAGTACAGGCTGCCCTTCTATCTCTCAGCAGGCCTGGGTCCTAGTCACAGGCTGCGTCTTGTCACGTGACCCCCACACTTATTCCCTTCACCCTAGGGACCTGCATCACCTGGGCCAGGTGCAGTTGAGCTCCAACCCCTTTCCCTGCCATCTCACCCTGGGACAGGTTGAAACTGGTAACCTGTGGGTAACAGTAACTGGTTGCTCCCAAAGGTGCTGAAGACACAATGGAAGAGGAAATCCTTTGGCCTGGATTGAAATTATTCCGACTGAAAGTGAATGAGAGAAAATAGGTCCAGAGTTCTCTTCCTAGCAGCAGAAAATGTAGCGATTGATAGAGGTTCAGGTCAGAAAGGACCATTATGTGCATCTAGTCGCCCCTCCTGTATAACTCAGGGCTAGAATGTGACCACGTGGTTCCTTCAGCCAACCATAGCATGGGACTGAGTCAGAGCACGTCTTTTGGAACGACATCCACATGCAGGAGAGCCAGCTGGCTACCAGAAAATCTCTCTTCTGCAGTGACGTGGGGTTAAGGGACACGGGGGAAAAGATATGGCGGCTGTGACTAAACTTAGAGCAGCAAGGCCAGGAAAACCAGGGTTAGGTCCCAGGCCTGGCTATCAGATCTGCTGTTTTCTATTCCTGGCTTTGGGACCATGAGCGAGTCTCTGCACCGCTGGGTGCCTCGGTTTCCCCAGCTGTCAAGGAGCTAATCAAGGTTTTGTTTCTTCTCCCCATTTTACAGGGTGGGAAACCGAGACACAGTTGGGACCTGTCTACACTACAGGTCTGTCGTGCGTTTGTAATCTGCTGACCCCCACATGTTGTTCAGAGCCTATGGACAACACAGCTCCTAAAGGTATGTTTGTTCTGTGCTTATCCCCTCTGTACCAGCAGGGCTGGACAGCATTTCTCACTGTGATGTGGGGAGCAGGTCCTGGGTACTAAGGGTCTGAAGAAGCTCTCAAGGACTAATTTTTTAAAATAATTGTTATCAATGAATTGGGAGAAAACATACAATCACTGCGGATAAGATTGAGGGGTGACAAAATACAGGCAGAGTGGTAATTCCTGATGGGGAGAGGGCAGTGATACAGAGCGATCTGGCTCATTCGGCCAGCTGGACCCATTCAAAGAAAACAAGTTTGAGCAGAGCCCAATGCAAGGTCCTATACGTGGCAACAAGGCACGCCGGCCACACCTCCAGAATGGGGACGTGGATCCAGGAAAGCAGTGACTCTGAAAAGGATTTAGGGGCCAGAGTGGAGAAGCCACTCAACATGAGCTCCCAGTGTGATGCTGTGGTGAACAGGGCTAAAGCCATCATTAGACGTAGGAGCAGAGCCGTGAGTAGGATAGGGAGGTGACACAGCAGCAGTGAGACTGCTATTGGAATACTGCCTCCAGTCTTGGTGTCCTCCTTTGAAAAAGATGGTCCTAGAAATTGGAGCTGGGGCAGCAAAGAGCCATGAAATGTTCTGAGGGCTGGAGAAAAATGCCTTCTAGTGAGCTATGGAAAGAGCTCAACCTGTTTAGCTTATCAAAAGAAGATTGAAGGGGACTTCATTGAAGTGTTGAAGTGCCTTAATGGAGAGAAAATACTGGGTATTAAAGGGCTCTCTAGTCTAGCAGAGAAAGGCAGAACAAGACCCAATGGCTGGAAGGTGAAAAGAGACAAATTCCTATGACAAATAAGGCACAAATATTCAACAGCGAGGATGATTGACCACAGGAAGAAGCTACCAAGGAAAGTGGTGGATTCTCCATCTCTTGATGTCATTAATAAAGACTAGATGCCTTTCCGGAATGTGTTTGCCCCAAAAGTAGCTATTGTGGTAGACAGGAGGCCTGTGATATGCAGGGGGTCAGATTAGATGCTCTAACGGTCTCTGCTGCCCATAAAGTCTACTCATTTCTGAGAAACCGAGTGTAGCATTGGGAGCAGCTTGTGATGTTTTACTGTCTAGCCGGCTTGCTTTCTAGAATGAACACTCATTGAGTGGGGTGATCCACAGGGAGTAGCTCAAACCTCCAGAGTGTCAGCCCTGTGGCAGGACATTAGCACTGCAGGGGAGGGGTGGGTGTGGCAGTGACATCACAAAGGCCTTTTCCAGAACCTCAGCCTATTGGCCAAAGGTGCAGGGGAGGTGGTGACCTCACAGAGGGATGCTGACATCAGCCAGGCAGGACAGGGGCGCAGGGCCAGGGAAACCTCAGAGACCCCTGTGGCTTTGCTTCAGCAAGTCCCCTTCTCGAGATCTCTCTTTGAGGTCTGAGAGAGTATTTGGGTTCATGTATGTGAGCACCAGGAGGAACCTCTTTTGAGTTTTCTCCTTTCTTTTTCCTGATTTCACTAGAAAACTGACGTCCCTGTTTAGAAGGTAAGAGCCTCCGAGAGGTTTGGAACCTGTTGAGTCTGATGCATCTGGCGCCAGCTGAATTTTAGGCATGGAAAACACTAGCTTAAGGTGGCCAAATTTTATTCCCCACCTGGGATTTTGTCCCTTAGAATCTCTGGGGACATTAAGGTTTGTCCTTTTTGTTTTACCTTTTCCTCCATCCCTCCCTCCTTTCTCTTCATCTCTTACTTCTTTTGTCCTTTCCCCGTTCCCCTCCCACCACCAGGAGGGGTGTGTGTGTGTGTCGTGGGGGGTGCTCTACAACTCCCATTGTGGGAGGTCCACCGAAAAATGTGGCGTTGAAATAGTGCTCAGACAGTGATCCCCAGCGGTGACCTGGGCCATCCTTTGGGCTCTCTGGTGAGAACCCTCATCCCCCCGCCCCTCGGTCTCTACCCTGATTGGCTGAGCAGGGGGTTATTGACAGGGAGGAGACTCAGGTCCCTGTTGTTTTCTTTTAAGAACAAGTAAATAGTCATAACCAGTCATATGTTCAACAAATTTTGCTGCTTCTCTGCAGTTCATTATTTTCTCTACCATTCCAGTTCTCCTAAAATACTTGCTGAATAATTACTATGAACTCTTGCTGGTCTGGAACTCACTTGAGAACACTTTATTCAGGTCATTCAATGTCTGAAATTCAAGATCCGATGGTTAGTTTGAAAATCAGGGCTCTTGGGTCCTATTCCCAACTCTGCCACGGACTGGCTGTGTGACCTAAGACAAGTCAATTCTCCTTTCTCAGCCTTAGCTTCTCCCTCTTTCAAGTAGGGATAACAATCCGCTCCTACCTACCTCCCGACAGGTGGAGGATGGGGATCTATTGGAGAGTGTCACTAGGAGCAGTGCATAAGATGAGGTGTCCTATCACGTTTACTCAGATCAGATTAGGACATAATAGAATGGCTGAAATAGTCTATTTTATTTGTATTTTATTATGTTGCAATTGTTAAGAGCAGCAACTACTTAGCTCAGACTGAAACATCTCATCTAATTTTTGAGATCTAAGTGTCTCTTCTTTGTGTAGCTCAAACCTCCAAAGTGTCTGCCCTGTGGCAGTGACATCACAAAGGGCTTTTGCAGGATCTCAGCCTATTGGTCAAAGGTGCTGGGGAGGTGGTGACCTCACAGAGAGATGCTGACATCAGCCAGGCAGGACAGGGGCGCAGGGCCAGGGAAACCTCAGAGTCCCCTGTAGCTTTGCTTCAGCAAGTCTCCTTCTCGAGGTCTCTCTTTGAGGACTGAGAGAGCATTAAGGGTCACGTACGTGAGCGCCAGGAGGAACCTCTTTTGAGTTTTCTCTTTTCTTTTTCCTGATTTTACTAGAAAACAGACGTCCCTGTTTAGAAGGTAAGAGCCTCCGAGAGGTTTGGAACCTGTTGAGTCTGATGCATCTGGAGCCAGCTGAATTCTAGGCATGGAAAACACTAGCTTAAGGTGGTCGAATTTTATTCCCCACCTGGGATTTTGTCCCTTAGAATCACTGGGGACATTAGGGTTTGTCCTTTTTGTTTTACCTTTTCCTCCATCCCTCCCTCCTTTCTCTTCATCTCTTACGTCTTCTGTCCTTTCCTCTGTTCCCCTCCCACCACCAGGAGGACTCTGTGTGTGTGTGTCGTGGGGGGTGCTCTGCAGTGGGAACAGGGACAATTCTCCAACTTTGGGCAGTCGAGAGCCTGGGTGAGATAAGGGGCGTTAAAGCCCTTTGTAAAGGAGAAAGGGGAGTTTCACGGTGTTGAGCACCAAGGAATTCTAAACTTTGCTAAAACATCTAGTCTGCAGAAACCAGAAATGGTTGGGGCCACATTGTAACCATTGTCTTTTTTAAAGCCCATTGAGGGATGTGAGTCCCACCCTTTTAGGTATCTGGGGTGCTGGGAGAAGAGAAGAGGTGCCTGTCTCCATTTTATGGCCTCAACAAACTACGTGCTGTGCCCCAGTTCTCGTCAGAGATCCCTGAAAAAGAACGTCTTCCCATCCATTAACATACCTGGAAAGATACTGGAACTCCTTATTAAACAATCAGTTTGTCAGCACCTACAGGACAATTTGGTTCTTAGGACTAGTGAGCATGGACTTGTCAAGAACAAATCATTCCAAACAAATCCTAGCTCCTTCTTTGGCAGGGTTACGGGCCTAGTGGAGGTGGGTAAACAGTAGATGTGATCCATCTTGGTGTTAATAAGGACATTCTCACAAACAAACTAGGGAGATGTGGTCTAGATGCAATTAGTATAATATGTGTGCACAGATGGTTGAAAGCCCGTACTCCAACAGCCCAGAACCAAACACTCCTCCTCCTGGGCAGTGTGCTCTGACCTCTAATGGTCAGATGCTGCTTAGCACTGTCAGAGCAGCTTTTGCTGGGGGATTCTCCCAGCACTTTCCAATAGTGGGAAAGTATGAAATCCCCATTTGACTGCTGGGGACAGAGCCTAGAGCGGGGAGCAACTTGCCCAAAGTCCCACAGGTCAATAGGAAACCAGCAATGTCCAGTGTGGCCCGAATCTCACACGCTCCTTTGTCTCCTTTGGGTCTCACAGGAGCTCATTGAGGAGCTGCCTGATAACTCTCCACCCGGCGCCGTCCTCGCTAACTCCCTGATTGCTGTGGGCAACCTCAGGTACCGAGACCCTCCGGCCCGGTTCCCCTAACCCCAGTGCTGCTCAGGCCCAGGGCTGGGAGTCACTGCCCCTCCCACTCCCACTCCCAGGTCACCGCCCAAGGGTGGCTCCTCTGGCAGAGGTGCGGGGAAGGGTCACTCTCTCCTGGCTGGGCTGTTCTTTTCACTCCAGTAACATTGCAACGGCTTTGGGGAGAGGCTCACTCCCAGGATCAGATACAGGAGGGGCAGCAGGGTGCAGGGAACAGGTGCTATTCCTGCCCTGCCACTGTCTGTCTGAGAAACCTTGGCCTTGTCATTCCCTGGCTCGGTGCCTCAGTTTCCCTTCTTGCCAGCCTGTGCCTATTTCCCTGCAGTTTAACCTGCGTGTTGGTGCCAGTCCCATCCCCGCACTGCACAGTCTAATACCAGCTCCTCTCTCTTCCAGCACCATGACACCTGCTGTGGAGCCAGAGCTGGAGACCCACCTCCTTCGAGCTGCCCTGCACGCCGTCTTCACCCTGGGCATGGAGAAGGACACCGCCCAAGTGCAGGTAGATCAGCTAAAGTCATGGATTGAAGAGCCAGCTGTCATCCTGCCATGAGTCCTTGCTAATTGCCTGCAGTGGGATGTGAAGGAGAGAGGCCAGGATATGTGTTTGGGGGTCACACCAGTGCTTCCCAGAGACCCCACTTCCCATCCTGTGGCAAGTTTAGCCCCAGTTTCCCTAACTCTGACCCATGGCTCTCCCTTGCTTTCAGGATCTGCCTAGGGTCTTGCCAGACCTCCTGGACGCCATGCTGGGGAACCTGCTGGCAGAGTCCCCAGACACCGACAGGCTCCAGTACATCTTGGAGGTGAGCCCGATGAGAGGGGTGGGGGCAATTTTACCTTCACTCTTAGATCCATTTTCCAGTCTGTCCTCCTAGCCGGGCCCCCAGTGGGCATCCTTGGTCAGGGCAGTCAGTGCAATGCCTCCTTTCCCCACAGCACATTAACTACTGGATCGTGTCCAGGGTGCCGCGAGAGAGAGCCAGGGCCGTTAAGAGCAGCACGGCCCTGCTCAGATTCACCATCACCCTCCCTGAGTTTGACGTAAGTGATCTCTGACCCCAGCTTCCTGACTCCAGGGGTAGGTGATCTGGCTCTGACGGGCTGTAGGATCTGCTGCTGCAGGGGCTGTGGGTTAGGAGTGTTCCTCTTGGGAAGGCAGAGTCAGAGCAGAGAGTGAGCCTGGCTTGAGTCAAGTTCTTCTTGTCCTAGTTAAGTGGTGACTCTGGGCTTTTAAGGGGACTGTGCTCCAGGTTCATGCCTCCCTGTCATCCTGGAGCAGCTGGGGAAGCAAGTCCTCATGGAGGGCCCTGTCCACAGCCCTGTGCTGCAGGCTTCCTTGGGGGCAGAGGAAATTAAGGGTCTGGCTCTAGCTCCTATCCTCTAGCATCTCCTGCAGAGGGGCTGAAGGGAAGGAGAGTCCTGGCCCGGGGGGACTGGGAGCTAACAGGAAAATGCTGATGGAGTCTCCTCTCCCTCTCCCGTCCATTAGAACTCAGCGGAATTCCCCAGGATGGGTCACCACATGGCACAGCTGACTCTGTCCGTCAGTGACCCAGCCAAGGACATCAGCCGGCAGGCCAGGGATGGGGTTTACCGGCTCTACCAGCTGCTGCTGCACCAGAGGGATAAGGAACCCAGCTGGGAAATGGCACCCGCTAGAAGAGTGAGACTGGGACCCCAGCCAATTTCTCTCAGACTGACCCCGGCTGGAGGATGAGTCTCTCTATCTCTTTCTGTGTTCCACACCACGCCCTGCAATTCTGTTGGGCCAGGCACGCAGCGAGGACTCTGCCCACTGTGCAGCCACCAATGGGATTGGAAGGACACAAGTCCTGCAACCAGAAGGACAAATGTGTGTGTCTCTCTCTCCCTGTCACCTACTCCCTCCTGGGGGAAACCCAGCAGCTGATGGGGGAAAAGTTGAGCAGCTGCATTAGACTCAGGAGATTGGGGCGGGGCCCAGGCCTCATTCCCATCCTGTGGCCATTCGCTGGCCTGGCACAAGGAGCCTGGTGGGGAATGAAAGGGAGAGCAGGTGCTCCTGGGAAGGGAGATGAATTCACCTCCATGAGCAGGAGCGAGCCAGCTTGTCTCCGGAGCAGCTCCACCCAGCTCTTTAGCCAGGTTAATTAATGACAAGCTTTGCCTCATCCCAGACTTATGTTCTTAGGACAGGGTGCTATCGCTCTTGGGAAGGGCAGGAGAGTCCCCCAAGTGCCCTCTGCGAGACTCTCCTGTCCCACAGGGCCGCACCCAATTCCTAGTGGTCTGGTGTCTGTGTCACCCGAGCCACCATCCAGAGTTGCTCCCATCACTGGCAGCCTGGGAGGCCAAGGACTGACGGGTGATGGCGTCTGACCAGGCAAGGCTGAGGCACATGGGCAGGGGACGCTTGTCCTGCTGCTGGCAAGGCTGGACCCCTTCTGGAGAGAACAGGAGGATTCAGTCAGCAGTAGGGTTACCATGTCTAATAAATAAAAAAAGAGGACCCTCCATGGGCCCTGGCCCCGCCCATTTCCCCACCCCTAGCCCCGCCCCAACTCCACCCCTTCCCCGCCCTAACTCAGCCCCCTCCTTCCTCCCACTCCCAGCCATGGGGAAAGGGCTGCCCCAGCGCTACCGGCTTCACGGTTTGCCGGGCAGCCCCCAGACCCTGCGCCCCCGGCTGGCGCTTCCCCAGCGCAGCTGGAGCCCGGGAAGGGAAGTGCCTGGCCCGTGGCTCGGGGTCCGGAGGCAGGGGGGGCTGCCCGAAACCAGTAGCGCTGGCTCGGGCAGCTCGGCTCTTAAAGTCTGAGAGGGGAGGAGCGGAGCAGCTCAGCTGGAGCCCAGGAAGGGAAGTGCCTGGCCCGTGGCTCGGGGTCCGGAGGCAGGGGGGGCTGCCCGAAGCCAGTAGCGCTGGCTCGGGCAGCTCGGCTCTTAAAGTCTGAGAGGGGAGGAGCGGAGCAGCTCAGCTGGAGCCCAGGAAGGGAAGTGCCTGGCCAGCGGCTGGGGGTCCGGAGGCAGGGGGGGCTGCCCGAAGCCGGTAGTGCTGGCTCGGGCAGCTCGGCTCTTAAAGTCTGAGAGGGGAGGAGCAGAGCAGAGCAGCCGCGGGAGGGGAAGTGCCCGGCCGGCATTTTCCCGGACATGTTTGGCTTTTCGGCAATTCCCCCCGGACGGGCGTTTGATTGCCGAAAAGCAGGACATGTCCGGGAAAAACCGGACGTATGGTAACCCTAGTCAGCAGGGGCTGCCGATCCGTCCCATTCACCAGGGCTGCCATCCTGCGGCTTCAGCATTAGTGGCTGGGGTGACTTGGGGAAAGGTCTCAACCTCCCCACATCCCACTTCACTGCTGCCAGAATCCCTCCTGCTCCCCCCGCTACAGTCCCCTCCCTACCCAACCTGGGTGGGGCTGGATGAGAGGGGTCTGAGAACTTGAGCTGTGGATTGGAGGTGGAACAGCTGTCAGGGGCACTGAGGGGGAAGTGGCAGGAGCTCCCCGTACAAGGAGGGGGGTTGCCACTGGAGGTCACTAGGAAGGACAAGAAGACTCCATCGTGGGGGTCAGGAGGGGGAATCCATCCCTCAGAGGTGGGCAGGGGCTGGGTGGAAATGCTGCTGGTTCCAGGGGCCGTTAATCCCCCCTGATTCCTCGGAGGCGTCTGAGTCTCAGACAGGTTCTCGTTCCCTTGCAGCAGGAGGACGTCACGGCCAATGTGATGCGCCAGCTCCGTATCATGCGGCACTTGCGCCAGGTTCCCGAGGCGCTGCAGGGCCTGTGCCTCTGAGGCCACCAGCAACTCCCGCTCTCTGCTGCAGGTACTGCTCTGGCTCTCTGTAAATGGGGAGCTAGTGGAAGGGGAAATGGAGCCCCCTGGCACTCACAGAAACCCTCTCCCCTCTCTGTGGAGCAGGGTCCTTTCCTCTGCCCCCAAATTCCTTCATCTGGGACAGGAGCTCTTTCCCTCACACCCATTCCCCTCCCCCCTTTCCTTGATCTACCCCCATCCCATTCCCCCTGCGCCCAGGCAGAGCTCTGCCTGCCCCATATGGTGCAGAAAGGCCTGTGATATGCAGGGGGTCAGATTAGATGCTCTAACGGTCTCTTCTGCCCATAAAGTCTACTCATTTCTGAGAAACCGAGTATAGCATTGGGAGCAGCCTCTGCTGTTTTACTGTCTAGCCAGCTTGCTTCCTAGAATGAACACTCATTGAGCGGGGTGATCCACAGAGAGTAGCTCTGTGACATACTGGTGGAGGGTCTGCAAGGTCCATGGCCACCCCAGCCACCTCCACCTTGCCTGCCTCATGGGGGTTTGTGTCAGAGGACACCTTCTCCTTCTCCTTTCTTTCTAACTTCTTAGGGCCCTGGCCCCTCGTTCAGCCACTCAGCAATTTCCTAAGCAGGCCGTGTCTTTTGATGTGGCCTGCTTCTCTGCCCCCAAAACAAAGAACTCTTGCTCCCATCTTGGCCTTAGGCCACGCTTGTACACTTTCTCATGCCCTTCTCCCTGGGCTAACCTTCTCAGCACAGCCCAGGCATGCTCTCCTTCTCTGCTCTTTTTGTCCATGGGCATAGCAGATCCTGGGTTGATTTCCCTTTGCAGGATCTCTCACAGGTATTGCTGCTGCTGCATCTGTAGCTCCACCTGCACTTCCTTCTGCGTCTGTTGGTTTTCTAGGAGCTGCAGGAGAAACCCCTAGATCTGTTTTGGCTGCTTAGCCAGTCCCTGGAACTGAAGTGGGAAATCCAGCGACCAGCTTGGTCCCTCGATACACCTGCTTGGGGAAGGGATAGCTCAGTGGTTTGAGCATTGGCCTGCTACACCCGGGGTTGTGAGCTCTATCCTTGAGGGGGCCATTTAGGGATCAGGGCAAAAAACTGTCTGGGGATTGGTTCTGCTTTTAGCAGGGGGTTGGACTAGATGACCTCCGGAGGTCCCTTCCAACCCTGATATTCTATGATTCCTTCAGCAACCAAGACTTCCCTCACGGATCACAGGGGGAACTCAATCCTGCCAACTATGCTAATCATAAATGAATCTACTCATCGTTAGGTGCCCCCCGGCGGCCAGGCATGGCATCACAGCCCTCTCGCTGGGCTAGCGTCCCCCATCCATGGTCGCTCCAGCACCACGGCAGTTTCTCTGCCTGGTAACTCCGGCCAGGTCACCACCTTTAGTCCACCCTTCTGGGGCCCAGCTTGCCTCACACTAAAAGTCCAAAGAGGTCTTTCCACAGACAGAAGTCCTTCTGCCATCGCTGGGGCACTTGCTCAGCCTGTAGCCCCCTTGCTGGGCTTGGGAACCCTCTCCAGGTGTGTGTACGCCGCCTCCTCTGGGGCCGGTAGGGGAACCCAGTCCCACCCTGACATTGATAGCAGCCCAGGGCCCTGGACCCAACAGCTAGGTCTGCTCCTTTCTCTTTGCTGCACTTTTCCAACCTCTCTTCTCAAGTTCCCCTCCAGGCTTTCCTTGCTGCTCTGAACTTCCTACCTCGTTCTCAATCCTGTTGCTACCCCGGTTGGGCTGTATCACCACTGAAGTCTGGCTCTTTAGGGGGGCGGATATGGTGCCTCTCAGTTCGGGCTCATTCTGTAATCAGCTTTCTGTGAGTGCCAGGGGGCTCCATTTCCCCTTCCACTAGCTCCCAATTTACAGAGAGCGAGAGCAGTACCTCCAGCAGGGAGCGGGAGTTGCTGGTGGCCTCAGAGGCACAGGCCCTGCAGCGCCTCGGGCACCTGGTGCAAGTGCCGCATGATACGGAGCTGGCGCATCACATTGGCCGTGACGTCCTCCTGCTGCAAGGGAACGAGAACCTGTCTGAGACTCAGACGCCTCCGAGGAATCAGGGGGGATTAACGGCCCCTGGAACCAGCAGCATTTCCACCCAGCCCCTGCCCACCTCTGAGGGATGGATTCCCCCTCCTGACTCCCAGGATGGAGTCTTCTTGTCCTTCCTAGTGACCTCCAGTGGCAACCCCCCTCCTTGTACGGGGAGCTCCTGCCACTTCCCCGTCAGTGCCCCTGACAGCTGTTCCACCTCCAATCCACAGCTCAAGTTCTCAGACCCCTCTCCTCCAGCCCCACCCAGGTTGGGTAGGGAGGGGACTGTAGCGGGGGGAGCAGGAGGGATTCTGGCAGCAGTGAAGTGGGATGTGGGGAGGTTGAGACCTTTCCCCAAGTCACCCCAGCCACTAATGCTGAAGCCGCAGGATGGCAGCCCTGGTGAATGGGACGGATCGGCAGCCCCTGCTGACTGAATCCTCCTGTTCTCTCCAGCAGCGCCGGCTTTAGGAAGGACGGGGCCCAAATCGAACATTTTTGGCGGGGCCCCGGCAGGGATGACTAACAAAAAAAATAATGGAAAAAAAAGCCTTTCATTTCTTCCATGTATTATTTACTTTCCATAACTATATAAAAAATAAAATTATATATTCTGTACATTGCATCATATATGCTGTTGATCGGTTATTAATGAGCTCCGTTTCTCGTGTGTGGTCCCCGCCACTCCCTGGGGGTGTGCTAGGGTGACCAGATGTCCTGATTTTATAGGGACAGTCCCGATTTTTGGGTCTTTTTCTTATAGGATCCTATTATCCCCCACCCCCTGTCCCGATTTTTCACACTTGCTGTCTGGTCACCCTAGTGGTGTGCACATGTGTGGGTCCCAGCTGCTCCCTGCCCCCCTCATTGAAGCAGGTGTGCAGGCTTACTGCCCTGGGAACTGCAGGGCACCAGTGGACATGGGGCTGGCTGGAGGCTGGGCAGGGGCTCACTGGAGGTAGGGTCTGGCTGCAGGCAGGGCAAGGGGTGCGGGGCTGGCTGGAGACAGGGGTGTGTGGGGCTGGCTGGCTTTGGGCAGGGCCGCAGGGGGGTGCGGCAGGGGTTGCCTGGAGACAGGGCAGGGGGTGCGGCAGAGGCTGGCTGTGGGCAGGGGGTGCAGGGCTGGCTGCAGGCAGGGCAGGGGGGCGGGGCTGGTGCGGGCAGAACAGGGGTGGCGGGGCTGGAGGTAGGGCAGGGGTGCAGCAGGGGCTGGCTGCGGACAGGGGGTGCAGGGCTGGCTGGAGACGGGGCTGGCTGCGGGCAGGGCAGGCGGTGCGGGGCTGGTGCGGGGACGGGGTGCAGCAGAGGCAGCTTTAAATAGCCCCCGAGTCCCCCGCTATCCCAGGGCTCTGGGGGCTATTTAAAGGGCTCAGGGCTCCCCTGCTTCTACCGCCCCGGCCCTTTAAATAGCCGCGGGAGCCCTGGGGAAGCAGCGGGGCTCCAGTGGCTATTTAAAGGGCCAGGGCGGTAGAGGCAGCAGGAGTCCCAGACTTTTTAAATAGCCCCCAGAGCCCCGCAGCCCTACCCCAGGGCTCCAGCAGTGGGGGTCTGGTGGCAATTTAAAGGGCCTGGGGCTCCGGCCCCTGCTTGGAGCCCTAGGTCCTTTAAATTGCCCCCTGGGGAAGCCGGACCACCCTGGTACAGCGCACTGGCTCTTGCCGGTACACCGTACCGGGGCTTGGGCCTGGGGCCCGATTCAGGGGAATTGGTTGAATTGGCCTAAAGTCGGCCCTGGTGGGGGTATGGCCACAGAGCCGCAGGGAGGGGAACCCTGAGGTGTGGGGGCTGGGTGGGTACTGGGAGTTCCTCCTGAAGGGATGGGGGTTGGCCAAGGTCACTCAGCCCCGGGGTGTGGGAGGGGGACAGGCTGAGGGCACTCAGAGCCCCAGGAAGTGGGGGGGGGGCTGAGGGGAGGGACTGGCCAGGGGCACTCAGAGCTCTCGGGGGGGCTGTCCGGGAGGAGGGCACTCACAGCCCCAGGAGGTGTGGGGGGAGGAGCACACAGGATTTCAGGAATTCCCTGGCAGTGAAGAGCTGCTGGCGGCAGGGAGGAGCCAGCCGTGACAATCCCCACTTGGGATCCCTGGCTGGGCTAGAGGGTATGGGGGCCCGTGGCCAAGCTGCAGCAGAAGGTGACCTGAAGAAAATGCCTCGGCCTCCAGCTAGGAAGGGCCTGGGCCAGACAATGACCCACCACGCAGTGTCCCAGCTCCCTGCCCCACACCTGTGGGGCACGGCCCCTCCTCTGTAGGGAGGTTAGCATGTACCTTAGTGCTGCTTCCTCCATCCCCAAAGGCCTCTCCCAGCCAGTCTCTGGCAACCCCTGCCGTTCAGTATGCACATTACCCTGCTGTGACATTGTGATGTTATTGACATAAACTGGGACCGTATAGATCATTGTTGCAACCAAGGTCCTGTAGTGGCACCCAAATCTTGTATAAAGGGGGTCAAATGGGGTGTCTAGGACAAGGTTATGGTTTACTGGTTATGATTATGCTGTCTATATGTGTGTATCAGTTTTGTAGTCGAAGTTATGAATATTGGCTCTATACTGTCTGTATGGCAAACTTATGCTATGCTTCTGGGTGACATCCCAGACAAGCTGAGATTAGCTCTGCCTAGCCTGCTTGATGGCCCATTAAGGACCATCAGCTATACAATGGACCCATTGAGAGAAGGCAGATACGCCTTGTAACTCAGCAAAGTATGCAGGGACTGGCCCATGTGACTCCAGGCTCCATCTTGCTGTAATTTTCCACAGTAAGAACAAAGAGGTGTTCTTACACCTGGAAAAGACTATATAAGGCTGATGTCTCATCTCCATCGGGTCTTCAATCCTGCTTCTTACCTCTGGAGGAACTTTGCCGCAAACTGAAGCTCTGAACAAAGGACTGAGGACCCATCCCGGCTGGGGATGTATTCCAGAGACTTGATTTGAACCTGCAGTTTATTCCATCGCCGCTGCAAGCCTGAACCAAGAACTTTGCCATTACTGTATGTAATTGATTCCACTTAACCAATCCTAACTCTCATCTCTATCTTTTCCTTTTATGAATAAACCTTTAGATTTTAGATTCTAAAGGATTGGCAGCAGCGTGATTTGTGGGTAAGATCTGATTTGTATATTGACCTGGGTCTGGGGCTTGGTCCTTTGGGATCAGGAGAACCTTTTTCTTTTACTGGGGTATTGGTTTTCATAACCATTTGTCCCCATAACGAGTGGCACTGGTGGTAATAATGGGAAACTGGAGTATCTAAGGAGATTGCTTGTGAGACTTGCGGTTAGCCAGTGGGATGAGACCGAAGTCTTAGTCTGGCTGGTTTGGTTGGCCTTAGAGGTGGAAAAACCCCAGCCTTGGGCTGTAACTGCCCTGTTTTAGCAATTTGTCCTGAGTTGGCACTCTCAGTTGGGTTCCGCCAGAACCACATTGTCACAGTGGCGTAGTTGGCAGGATCCACAGAACCAGGTCAATTAAGCTTTGGGTCAGAACCCCACGCTGTCCAAATTTGAATTTTGGGATTGAGAATTTTGTTGGTTAAGGAGCTGCTGCAATGGCTGAGCAAAGAGCATATGAGGGACTTGGCAAAAAAGCCCTGGAAAATTTGTGTTCAGAAAAGAGGATAAGCTTTAGAAAGAAAGCTACAAAGGAAGAACTGAGAAATCTGTTGATAGCCAGTGATCAGGGGGCAAGAGCACAGCCCTTACCTGAGGCTGCAGAAGATGCAGAAAAAATTAGGATGCAAAGGGTGACAAGTAAACTGCAATTTGAGCATGAACAGAAGCTAGCAGAGCTTCGATTGCTGGAGAAGCAAAAAATAGCAGAGTTAGAAAGAGAGAGAGAGAAAGAGGCTGCTGAGAGAGAGAAAGAAGGAGGCTGATGAGAGAGAAGAGAGAGCTCGTAAGGGACGTCTAGAGCTGCTCGCTGCTGAGCAGGAGACTCACAGGATGGAACAGGAGACGGCCAGACTTCAGGTCCAAGTAATGGAAGAGCGGAGAAAGTCATCCCCACCTGGTACTCCACTCCCCCCCCGCCATGAGAAAAACTGGGAAAGGATGTGTCCCATTTACAATGATACTGAGGATATAGAGGAGTTTTTGTCTACCTTTGAACGCCTCTGCAATCTGTACCAGATCCCTGAGGGTCAGCGAATGCCTGTCCTGCTGACCAGACTAACTGGAAAAGCCAGGGAGGTATTTAATGACTTGGGGGAACAAGAAGCCTTAGATTATGAGCGGTTTAAGGATTCTGTGTTAAGGCGGTTCAAGGTTACTCCTGAATCTTACAGAGTTAAGTTTAGAGAGTTTAAAATGTCTAAGGATTGTACTTTTGTAGAATGTGCTCATAAGCTGATGGGTTTTGTTAAAAAGTGGGTTGTGGGAGCTAAGGCGCATGGGAGTTTTGAAAAACTGCTGGATTTAATAACTTTGGAACAGTTCTTAGACATTGTGCCTGACCATGTGAGAGCAGCTGTGTGTGACAGGGACCCTGAGTCAGTCCTACGGGCAGCAGAGATTGCGGATGCCCATACCCAAAACAGGGCTCGAGAAGGATGTAAAACCCCGGGGAAAACTAATCACCATTCTCCCCAGTTCAAGAGGAGGGAAGGATTTAAAAATAAACCTGACTCTTCTAAAGGAGTTCAAGGGGGCCCGGAGGGTAGGAACTCACATCCCAGGATGGAACAGGTTACATGCTATCACTGTGGTATCCTGGGCCACATGAGACCAGACTGCCCGACACTGAAGGGCAGCCCAAAACCAGCAAACCCAAATGCCACGGCCAATGCTAACCCTGTTGTTGTAAACTCACAGGCAAGCCACACAGAGCCCAGCATTGGTGCCCTGTGCGCAAATGCTGTTTCTGTGGTCTCTGAAGAATTTGACCTTAAAACTCACATTAAAGCTAAATATGGGGGAAATAACGCAGAGTTTATTAGCAGTGCAGAAGTGAATGGAGTGAGGTGTATGGCATGGAGGGACACCGCAGCAGATATCACTTTGGTTAAAGCAAGTCTTGTCAGGAAGGAAGATTATTTGCCTGGTGAAGATGTAACTGTTGTAGCCTTATCTAAGTATTTTGTCAGGGTGCCTTTGGCTAAAATCCACCTGAAATGGAAGGGATTGGAGGGCACCATGGTTGTGGGAGTAAAAGACATAATCCCTAAGGATATTATGATTGGAAATGATATTAAAGCTATGGTCAGTCAAGTTAATACAAACCAGGCACAAGAGAGGATTGATCCTAAGGTTGTGCCTATGGAGGGTTTCTCCAAAAGTTTGTCTTTGGAAAGTAGCTGTTTGGCTGTAAATGAAGTTTCTGAATGTCTATCTAATGTCTCAGAAGTAAATCTGGAATTAGATCAAGCGAAGGGAGAGGAGGACAAGGAGATTTTGAATGAGCCTAGGCAGTCTTGTGAGCTGATGGCTTTATCTAGTCAGCAGTTTGGAAAGGCAAGGAGAGTGAAAGATGAGTGTCCCTGTACCTTATCTGTTTCCTGTGCGAAGAATAGTGACAGTGAAGGAAATGTGCCTATGTCTGTCAGGGGTATTGACTTGCCTATGGAGGAAGCTACCCCAGTCTCCAAGCAGTTGTCTGTGAACAGCCCAGTGTGCTGGGACAAGGGAAATGAAATCCCAAACTGTATGTCTAGTAAAGGAAAATGTGTCTCCAACTCTTCTTTGTCTGTGGAGCAGACAGAAGGTGCCTTTCGGCCTGTGATGGTTGAGAGTAATTTAGTTGTCTCAGAGTTGGTTCTGAATTCAACTAAAGCCCAGGAAGGGAATGGTCCTAAGTTTGCATCTGTTGGGGAGAATGGCACCGTAACTAGGTTGCATCCAGTTAGTGTCTTAGCAAAATCCCAGAGACCAGACAATTCTGGTGCTTGTATTTTGCCTGTTGCTCATGTGTGGTTGGAGAAGGGTGTAGCAACCCTGTCTGATCAGGGTGATACCCTAGCCAGGGCACAAGGAGAGCAGAAAGGTAATTTGGTTGTGGTACCTATGGACAGTTTAACAACTTGTAGCAAAAAGGAAAAAATTCCTAAGCTTGTGTGTGGCAAAGAAAAGGGAAATATTTCTAACCTTTTATCTAGGAAGTCTACTGGTTCGCCTGAAAGGGGATTGTGTAGAGATCTGCCTAATGGGCCAAAGGTAATCCTGAATGCAAGTAAGACCCAGACAGAGTCTGTTGTTGCTCAGGAAAGTGTTCCTTTAGAGCAAGCCCTAGGTGAAGAGGGTAAGGGCAGAATTTCTGTGAGGGGTGAATTGCTGCTTAGAAAAGCTCCTGGGGAAAGGAATCCTCATGGTAATCGGTGCAAGCAGTTCCCTGCAACTGAAGGGTGTGAGAGTGATTTAATCAAGGAAGTTTCAGTTCCTAGCAGCCAAAAATTGTCTGTTGTGGATGGATCCACTGACTTGCCTTTTAAAAGATCCAGTGTGGGTAGCTTTGAGAAGGTCTCAGAGGAAGTAAAAGTTGTTAAGGAATTGAGGCAGCCCTATAACCAAGTGGCTGTGTGGGGCCAACTTGTTGGGGAGACAATGGTGTTGGAACAGGAATGTCTCCTTTCTGATTCTTTAGATGAGCAGTCTGGGCTTCAGGGTTTGAGGACAGATTTGGTTACTGATGTGTCAGAGCAGAGCAGTTTTATGGCTAAATGCTTGAGGATGCGGGGGAGAGCGAGCAAACGCTCACCCTCAGACTCTTTGGATTTGTGTGGTATCTCTTTAAGACAGAGTCCAGCCTTGGAAATGATAGCAGTTACGAATATGAAAACTGGTGGACTGGCTCTGGTCTGGGGTAGTGCAAATTACTTGCCTGGCTGGGAAAGGAAGGACTTGCTAATAGCTGTTAGCACAGAGGGCCCACCCCATCAGCCAGTGAATTCTGTTAAGCAAGAAAAATCAGGGTTTAATCCTGCTGGACAAGGGGGAAAGAGAAAACTGAATTTTGCAAAGGAAAGCCACAGGTTAACCCTAAAATGCCCAAACTCCAATGGTATTGAGCCAAAGGTGTGGCATGACAAACATGACTGTAGATGAACACTTGCAATGAACTTGTTGTTATTGCTAAATTTTGTAATGAATGGGTTGCTATTGCCACAAACTGTAAAAATGTACAATGTGCCTAATCTTTTGGAGAATCCCTTGAACATGTTAAAAGGAATACATGAAAACACGCGTTATGTTAAAAGGCCTTGTTACACTGGTGTTTCACAGTTCATGCCTATAAACAATATGGGAACTTTTCACAGGGGAAAAGACATTCCAGACCTAATGTGCTGTATGAAAAGGAAGACTGAGGCACACTACCATATTGCTTTCATGGCTAAATGCCAAGATTCCTGTACTATAAAGAACATTAATATCTGCATTTATTCGATGTTAATTGGGTTCCAAACATTTGCCCGAGCTTGTATGGATAAAGTAACGGTTTTCTTTAGCTCTTGGCAAGATCACATGAGACATACAGGAACAATGCTGCCGAAGCAGATCCAATCCACTATTGTTCTAACTAAGTTTTACCTTGAGTTTGTAAAGAGGTTCAATCATGTGGTTGAACATGATTTTGATAAACCATTTCTGTTATACACTGGTATGGCTTCTAACCCAATATTAGCTGTAGTGAGACAGAACCCAGGATGGGGAGCTCTTGGGATGCAGTCAGTGATGTTTGTGTCATCCCTTCCTGCATCAATTTTGCGTTGGGGGTGTGATGTTATTGACATAAACTGGGACCGTATAGATCATTGTTGCAACCAAGGTCCTGTAGTGGCACCCAAATCTTGTATAAAGGGGGTCAAATGGGGTGTCTAGGACAAGGTTATGGTTTACTGGTTATGATTATGCTGTCTATATGTGTGTATCAGTTTTGTAGTCGAAGTTATGAATATTGGCTCTATACTGTCTGTATGGCAAACTTATGCTATGCTTCTGGGTGACATCCCAGACAAGCTGAGATTAGCTCTGCCTAGCCTGCTTGATGGCCCATTAAGGACCATCAGCTATACAATGGACCCATTGAGAGAAGGCAGATACGCCTTGTAACTCAGCAAAGTATGCAGGGACTGGCCCATGTGACTCCAGGCTCCATCTTGCTGTAATTTTCCACAGTAAGAACAAAGAGGTGTTCTTACACCTGGAAAAGACTATATAAGGCTGATGCCTCATCTCCATCGGGTCTTCAATCCTGCTTCTTACCTCTGGAGGAACTTTGCTACAAACTGAAGCTCTGAACAAAGGACTGAGGACCCATCCCGGCTGGGGATGTATTCCAGAGACTTGATTTGAACCTGCAGTTTATTCCATCGCCGCTGCAAGCCTGAACCAAGAACTTTGCCATTACTGTATGTAATTGATTCCACTTAACCAATCCTAACTCTCATCTCTATCTTTTCCTTTTATGAATAAACCTTTAGATTTTAGATTCTAAAGGACTGGCAGCAGCGTGATTTGTGGGTAAGATCTGATTTGTATATTGACCTGGGTCTGGGGCTTGGTCCTTTGGGATCAGGAGAACCTTTTTCTTTTACTGGGGTATTGGTTTTCATAACCATTTGTCCCCATAACGAGTGGCACTGGTGGTAATAATGGGAAACTGGAGTATCTAAGGAGATTGCTTGTGAGACTTGCGGTTAGCCAGTGGGATGAGACCGAAGTCTTAGTCTGGCTGGTTTGGTTGGCCTTAGAGGTGGAAAAACCCCAGCCTTGGGCTGTAACTGCCCTGTTTTAGCAATTTGTCCTGAGTTGGCACTCTCAGTTGGGTTCCGCCAGAACCGCATTGTCACAGACATACCGGGGGGGGGGGAACCCCTCGGGGATGGGGGGGCTGTCACACAGCTGGGCAATTTTACCCGGCTGGGCAGGAGTGACTGTCTCCCTGGAGCTGGGGTCTCAGCCCAGGTGTCTCTCTGCCCTTCCCCCCAGTAGCGCCCCACATTGAGTTCCAGCCCCACATTCACACCCACAAGTGCTGGTGGGTTCCAATCCCAGCTGAACACGCCCACCCGGCCCTAGTGCGGAGCAGAAGGGCCCAGCGCTGCCCCACAGACCCTCTGGCTCTCCGAGCCCGCTCTTACCCATCACCGCAGCACGTCTGGCCCATGCTGAACGCTGCTGCTCTGTGCAGAGAGGCTGGCACTTCTCGCTCCTGCCGTACGAGGAGCAGGTGCTGCTACCGACTGCTCCCCCTAACCCCCGCCCTGCTGCGCTCTGGGGATGCTGCCCTGCTGTGGAGCTCTCAGGTATCTTGAACTGGAATTTGTTTGGAGAGAAACTGCTAAGGAGCCTTATCAGCCCCGAGCAGAGAGTACCTGGGAGCCTGCCTGGGTCGGGCGGGTCTGGTACAGCCTCCCCCCAGATAAGGCTCTTCCCTGGACCTGCCACCCATTGGAATCTGGAACGATTCCCTCCGAGGTAACACCCGGGGCAGCCAGGGCAGGGCAGGGTACGGCCTGCTCCCCTGGAGCGTTAGGGCTTTCAGGAGTCAGAGGTGCCAGCAGAGCAGGTTGTACGTTAAAGCAACGAAGGCAGTTGGGGGGCAGAGGAATTGGGTGCTTTGCCATTGCACTTGATCAGCTCAATTTGAAAATTCTTTCAAAGGAAATCCAGATGTATACATCTGACTGGGGTACATGTACACACATACACACGCACACTCACATGTGCACACACTCATGTGCACATACACATACACGCATACATACACACATGTACACATACACATAGGTACAGATGTACACATACACGTACACACGCTGTCCCTGGAGCGCCCCAGGATGCGACTGACGGGGTGGCTGGCTATTATGGAGGCAGAAGGGGGTTGGGAGAAAATAATCAAGAAGAACTTTTGCTGAAAATGCAAACCTAAGCTGGAAATCTGTGCAGGGCTGGGTCAGCGAAAATGATCTTTTGAGCTGTTCTTATTAACCGTGGTCCTGTACTTCCTGGTTTGCGTCGGACCCAGGCAGGAGACTGGGCTGCTCTCAGCTGTAGAAGCCATTGGAATGAGCCAGGTCGGAATGAGCCAGGCCCTCAGAGCCTTCTGCCACCAATCGCCCCAGCAGTCACTGATCCACACCAAACCACGTCCTTCCAGTCAGGCAGTTTCATATGCACACGTCAAACCCTTGGTTTGCCACTCAGACACCACGGTGATGGGCACAGTAAGGACCGAGAGACGCTAAACAGGCAGACAGACAAGGAAATAGTGGCCCTGCCTACAGGTGTGTGTGTGGTGCAAACGGATGAACACCAGTTGCTGGCTGAAGGCACAACCTTAATTCCTGCATCTCCTGTCTGTCAGCTATCGTTCGCTTGGCAGCCTGAGCTCCGATTTCTAACGCAGCGTTTTGCTCTGGCCTATTGTGGTTCTCATGTCCGGGGGCGCCTTGGCCCCTGGTATCAGGAGCGGTGCTAAGGAGGCTGCTTTTCAAAGGTCCTTAAGTAGGGTTGCCAACTTTCTACTTGCACAAAACCAAACGCCCTTGACCCAACCCCTTTCATGCCCTTCCCCAAGGCCCCACCCCCACTCACTCCAGCCCAGCCCACCTCTCTCAGTCGTTCGCTCTCACACCCTCACTCACTTTCACTGGGCTGGAGCTGGGGGTTGGAGTGCAGGGAGGGGTGAGGGCTCCGGTGGGGATGCGGGCTCTGGGATTGGGCTGGAGATTAGGGGGTTGGGATGCCAGAGGGGGATCCGGGCTGGGACAGAGGGTTGGGGTGCGGACTCTGGGAGGGAGTTTGGGTGCGGGAGGGGGCTCAGGGCTGGGGTAGGGGATTGGGGTGGGGGTGTGGGGTCTGGGAGGGATTAGGGTACAGGAGGGGGTTCCGACCTGGGGCAGAGGGTTGGGGTGCCGGGTGTGAGGTCTGGGAGGGAATTTGGGTGTGGGAGGGGGTTCCGACCTGGGGCAGGGTTTCTGGGTGCGAGCTCCGGCCAGGCGGCGCTTACCTCAGCCAGCTCTTGGTCAATGGCACACCGGTGCTAATGCAGGCTCCTGACCCCTGGTCTCCCTCCGCTGGCAGGCTCTGAGCAAGGCCTGCCCAGAGAACATGGATGACGAGCTCTCGATCCTGCTGACAGCACCCCCCAGCACAGACAAACTCCAGCACATCTTGGAGGTGAGCAGAATGGGGAGGGGCCGCAGGGGTTTTACCTTAGCCCTGGGGACTCCTAGAAAGAAGAGACTGGAAAATCCATATTTCTATTAGATCCTTCCGAGTATGCATTGGTGATATAAACTCACTGGGTGACCTTGGGGTAACTCACTTCCCCCTTACGGCATCAGTCTTCTCCACTATCAAATCTACACTGGGGAAGAAGGACAGAAGCCCCGACAATCACCTTCCCCTCTGGGTGTCTGGTCCTGGGAGCCGAAACCAACTGGACTATCTGCCCCATCTCCTAAACTGCCCTGTCTTTCCCTCCTAGGGCCTTGTCCTTAGTGCTCAGCCTGGCCCCTTCCCAGCTTGTCCCTGACCTTTAAAGGACTCTCCAAGCCCCTCCCATGCCTGCTTCCCTTGGGGTCTCTCTCCTGGCTGAGTACAGGCTGCCCTTCTATCTCTCAGCAGGCCTGGGTCCTAGTCACAGGCTGCGTCTTGTCACGTGACCCCCACACTTATTCCCTTCACCCTAGGGACCTGCATCACCTGGGCCAGGTGCAGTTGAGCTCCAACCCCTTTCCCTGCCATCTCACCCTGGGACAGGTTGAAACTGGTAACCTGTGGGTAACAGTAACTGGTTGCTCCCAAAGGTGCTGAAGACACAATGGAAGAGGAAATCCTTTGGCCTGGATTGAAATTATTCCGACTGAAAGTGAATGAGAGAAAATAGGTCCAGAGTTCTCTTCCTAGCAGCAGAAAATGTAGCGATTGATAGAGGTTCAGGTCAGAAAGGACCATTATGTGCATCTAGTCGCCCCTCCTGTATAACTCAGGGCTAGAATGTGACCACGTGGTTCCTTCAGCCAACCATAGCATGGGACTGAGTCAGAGCACGTCTTTTGGAACGACATCCACATGCAGGAGAGCCAGCTGGCTACCAGAAAATCTCTCTTCTGCAGTGACGTGGGGTTAAGGGACACGGGGGAAAAGATATGGCGGCTGTGACTAAACTTAGAGCAGCAAGGCCAGGAAAACCAGGGTTAGGTCCCAGGCCTGGCTATCAGATCTGCTGTTTTCTATTCCTGGCTTTGGGACCATGAGCGAGTCTCTGCACCGCTGGGTGCCTCGGTTTCCCCAGCTGTCAAGGAGCTAATCAAGGTTTTGTTTCTTCTCCCCATTTTACAGGGTGGGAAACCGAGACACAGTTGGGACCTGTCTACACTACAGGTCTGTCGTGCGTTTGTAATCTGCTGACCCCCACATGTTGTTCAGAGCCTATGGACAACACAGCTCCTAAAGGTATGTTTGTTCTGTGCTTATCCCCTCTGTACCAGCAGGGCTGGACAGCATTTCTCACTGTGATGTGGGGAGCAGGTCCTGGGTACTAAGGGTCTGAAGAAGCTCTCAAGGACTAATTTTTTAAAATAATTGTTATCAATGAATTGGGAGAAAACATACAATCACTGCGGATAAGATTGAGGGGTGACAAAATACAGGCAGAGTGGTAATTCCTGATGGGGAGAGGGCAGTGATACAGAGCGATCTGGCTCATTCGGCCAGCTGGACCCATTCAAAGAAAACAAGTTTGAGCAGAGCCCAATGCAAGGTCCTATACGTGGCAACAAGGCACGCCGGCCACACCTCCAGAATGGGGACGTGGATCCAGGAAAGCAGTGACTCTGAAAAGGATTTAGGGGCCAGAGTGGAGAAGCCACTCAACATGAGCTCCCAGTGTGATGCTGTGGTGAACAGGGCTAAAGCCATCATTAGACGTAGGAGCAGAGCCGTGAGTAGGATAGGGAGGTGACACAGCAGCAGTGAGACTGCTATTGGAATACTGCCTCCAGTCTTGGTGTCCTCCTTTGAAAAAGATGGTCCTAGAAATTGGAGCTGGGGCAGCAAAGAGCCATGAAATGTTCTGAGGGCTGGAGAAAAATGCCTTCTAGTGAGCTATGGAAAGAGCTCAACCTGTTTAGCTTATCAAAAGAAGATTGAAGGGGACTTCATTGAAGTGTTGAAGTGCCTTAATGGAGAGAAAATACTGGGTATTAAAGGGCTCTCTAGTCTAGCAGAGAAAGGCAGAACAAGACCCAATGGCTGGAAGGTGAAAAGAGACAAATTCCTATGACAAATAAGGCACAAATATTCAACAGCGAGGATGATTGACCACAGGAAGAAGCTACCAAGGAAAGTGGTGGATTCTCCATCTCTTGATGTCATTAATAAAGACTAGATGCCTTTCCGGAATGTGTTTGCCCCAAAAGTAGCTATTGTGGTAGACAGGAGGCCTGTGATATGCAGGGGGTCAGATTAGATGCTCTAACGGTCTCTGCTGCCCATAAAGTCTACTCATTTCTGAGAAACCGAGTGTAGCATTGGGAGCAGCTTGTGATGTTTTACTGTCTAGCCGGCTTGCTTTCTAGAATGAACACTCATTGAGTGGGGTGATCCACAGGGAGTAGCTCAAACCTCCAGAGTGTCAGCCCTGTGGCAGGACATTAGCACTGCAGGGGAGGGGTGGGTGTGGCAGTGACATCACAAAGGCCTTTTCCAGAACCTCAGCCTATTGGCCAAAGGTGCAGGGGAGGTGGTGACCTCACAGAGGGATGCTGACATCAGCCAGGCAGGACAGGGGCGCAGGGCCAGGGAAACCTCAGAGACCCCTGTGGCTTTGCTTCAGCAAGTCCCCTTCTCGAGATCTCTCTTTGAGGTCTGAGAGAGTATTTGGGTTCATGTATGTGAGCACCAGGAGGAACCTCTTTTGAGTTTTCTCCTTTCTTTTTCCTGATTTCACTAGAAAACTGACGTCCCTGTTTAGAAGGTAAGAGCCTCCGAGAGGTTTGGAACCTGTTGAGTCTGATGCATCTGGCGCCAGCTGAATTTTAGGCATGGAAAACACTAGCTTAAGGTGGCCAAATTTTATTCCCCACCTGGGATTTTGTCCCTTAGAATCTCTGGGGACATTAAGGTTTGTCCTTTTTGTTTTACCTTTTCCTCCATCCCTCCCTCCTTTCTCTTCATCTCTTACTTCTTTTGTCCTTTCCCCGTTCCCCTCCCACCACCAGGAGGGGTGTGTGTGTGTCGTGGGGGGTGCTCTACAACTCCCATTGTGGGAGGTCCACCGAAAAATGTGGCGTTGAAATAGTGCTCAGACAGTGATCCCCAGCGGTGACCTGGGCCATCCTTTGGGCTCTCTGGTGAGAACCCTCATCCCCCCGCCCCTCGGTCTCTACCCTGATTGGCTGAGCAGGGGGTTATTGACAGGGAGGAGACTCAGGTCCCTGTTGTTTTCTTTTAAGAACAAGTAAATAGTCATAACCAGTCATATGTTCAACAAATTTTGCTGCTTCTCTGCAGTTCATTATTTTCTCTACCATTCCAGTTCTCCTAAAATACTTGCTGAATAATTACTATGAACTCTTGCTGGTCTGGAACTCACTTGAGAACACTTTATTCAGGTCATTCAATGTCTGAAATTCAAGATCCGATGGTTAGTTTGAAAATCAGGGCTCTTGGGTCCTATTCCCAACTCTGCCACGGACTGGCTGTGTGACCTAAGACAAGTCAATTCTCCTTTCTCAGCCTTAGCTTCTCCCTCTTTCAAGTAGGGATAACAATCCGCTCCTACCTACCTCCCGACAGGTGGAGGATGGGGATCTATTGGAGAGTGTCACTAGGAGCAGTGCATAAGATGAGGTGTCCTATCACGTTTACTCAGATCAGATTAGGACATAATAGAATGGCTGAAATAGTCTATTTTATTTGTATTTTATTATGTTGCAATTGTTAAGAGCAGCAACTACTTAGCTCAGACTGAAACATCTCATCTAATTTTTGAGATCTAAGTGTCTCTTCTTTGTGTAGCTCAAACCTCCAAAGTGTCTGCCCTGTGGCAGTGACATCACAAAGGGCTTTTGCAGGATCTCAGCCTATTGGTCAAAGGTGCTGGGGAGGTGGTGACCTCACAGAGAGATGCTGACATCAGCCAGGCAGGACAGGGGCGCAGGGCCAGGGAAACCTCAGAGTCCCCTGTAGCTTTGCTTCAGCAAGTCTCCTTCTCGAGGTCTCTCTTTGAGGACTGAGAGAGCATTAAGGGTCACGTACGTGAGCGCCAGGAGGAACCTCTTTTGAGTTTTCTCTTTTCTTTTTCCTGATTTTACTAGAAAACAGACGTCCCTGTTTAGAAGGTAAGAGCCTCCGAGAGGTTTGGAACCTGTTGAGTCTGATGCATCTGGAGCCAGCTGAATTCTAGGCATGGAAAACACTAGCTTAAGGTGGTCGAATTTTATTCCCCACCTGGGATTTTGTCCCTTAGAATCACTGGGGACATTAGGGTTTGTCCTTTTTGTTTTACCTTTTCCTCCATCCCTCCCTCCTTTCTCTTCATCTCTTACGTCTTCTGTCCTTTCCTCTGTTCCCCTCCCACCACCAGGAGGACTCTGTGTGTGTGTGTCGTGGGGGGTGCTCTGCAGTGGGAACAGGGACAATTCTCCAACTTTGGGCAGTCGAGAGCCTGGGTGAGATAAGGGGCGTTAAAGCCCTTTGTAAAGGAGAAAGGGGAGTTTCACGGTGTTGAGCACCAAGGAATTCTAAACTTTGCTAAAACATCTAGTCTGCAGAAACCAGAAATGGTTGGGGCCACATTGTAACCATTGTCTTTTTTAAAGCCCATTGAGGGATGTGAGTCCCACCCTTTTAGGTATCTGGGGTGCTGGGAGAAGAGAAGAGGTGCCTGTCTCCATTTTATGGCCTCAACAAACTACGTGCTGTGCCCCAGTTCTCGTCAGAGATCCCTGAAAAAGAACGTCTTCCCATCCATTAACATACCTGGAAAGATACTGGAACTCCTTATTAAACAATCAGTTTGTCAGCACCTACAGGACAATTTGGTTCTTAGGACTAGTGAGCATGGACTTGTCAAGAACAAATCATTCCAAACAAATCCTAGCTCCTTCTTTGGCAGGGTTACGGGCCTAGTGGAGGTGGGTAAACAGTAGATGTGATCCATCTTGGTGTTAATAAGGACATTCTCACAAACAAACTAGGGAGATGTGGTCTAGATGCAATTAGTATAATATGTGTGCACAGATGGTTGAAAGCCCGTACTCCAACAGCCCAGAACCAAACACTCCTCCTCCTGGGCAGTGTGCTCTGACCTCTAATGGTCAGATGCTGCTTAGCACTGTCAGAGCAGCTTTTGCTGGGGGATTCTCCCAGCACTTTCCAATAGTGGGAAAGTATGAAATCCCCATTTGACTGCTGGGGACAGAGCCTAGAGCGGGGAGCAACTTGCCCAAAGTCCCACAGGTCAATAGGAAACCAGCAATGTCCAGTGTGGCCCGAATCTCACACGCTCCTTTGTCTCCTTTGGGTCTCACAGGAGCTCATTGAGGAGCTGCCTGATAACTCTCCACCCGGCGCCGTCCTCGCTAACTCCCTGATTGCTGTGGGCAACCTCAGGTACCGAGACCCTCCGGCCCGGTTCCCCTAACCCCAGTGCTGCTCAGGCCCAGGGCTGGGAGTCACTGCCCCTCCCACTCCCACTCCCAGGTCACCGCCCAAGGGTGGCTCCTCTGGCAGAGGTGCGGGGAAGGGTCACTCTCTCCTGGCTGGGCTGTTCTTTTCACTCCAGTAACATTGCAACGGCTTTGGGGAGAGGCTCACTCCCAGGATCAGATACAGGAGGGGCAGCAGGGTGCAGGGAACAGGTGCTATTCCTGCCCTGCCACTGTCTGTCTGAGAAACCTTGGCCTTGTCATTCCCTGGCTCGGTGCCTCAGTTTCCCTTCTTGCCAGCCTGTGCCTATTTCCCTGCAGTTTAACCTGCGTGTTGGTGCCAGTCCCATCCCCGCACTGCACAGTCTAATACCAGCTCCTCTCTCTTCCAGCACCATGACACCTGCTGTGGAGCCGGAGCTGGAGACCCACCTCCTTCGAGCTGCCCTGCACGCCGTCTTCACCCTGGGCATGGAGAAGGACACCGCCCAAGTGCAGGTAGATCAGCTAAAGTCATGGATTGAAGAGCCAGCTGTCATCCTGCCATGAGTCCTTGCTAATTGCCTGCAGTGGGATGTGAAGGAGAGAGGCCAGGATATGTGTTTGGGGGTCACACCAGTGCTTCCCAGAGACCCCACTTCCCATCCTGTGGCAAGTTTAGCCCCAGTTTCCCTAACTCTGACCCATGGCTCTCCCTTGCTTTCAGGATCTGCCTAGGGTCTTGCCAGACCTCCTGGACGCCATGCTGGGGAACCTGCTGGCAGAGTCCCCAGACACCGACAGGCTCCAGTACATCTTGGAGGTGAGCCCGATGAGAGGGGTGGGGGCAATTTTACCTTCACTCTTAGATCCATTTTCCAGTCTGTCCTCCTAGCCGGGCCCCCAGTGGGCATCCTTGGTCAGGGCAGTCAGTGCAATGCCTCCTTTCCCCACAGCACATTAACTACTGGATCGTGTCCAGGGTGCCGCGAGAGAGAGCCAGGGCCGTTAAGAGCAGCACGGCCCTGCTCAGATTCACCATCACCCTCCCTGAGTTTGACGTAAGTGATCTCTGACCCCAGCTTCCTGACTCCAGGGGTAGGTGATCTGGCTCTGACGGGCTGTAGGATCTGCTGCTGCAGGGGCTGTGGGTTAGGAGTGTTCCTCTTGGGAAGGCAGAGTCAGAGCAGAGAGTGAGCCTGGCTTGAGTCAAGTTCTTCTTGTCCTAGTTAAGTGGTGACTCTGGGCTTTTAAGGGGACTGTGCTCCAGGTTCATGCCTCCCTGTCATCCTGGAGCAGCTGGGGAAGCAAGTCCTCATGGAGGGCCCTGTCCACAGCCCTGTGCTGCAGGCTTCCTTGGGGGCAGAGGAAATTAAGGGTCTGGCTCTAGCTCCTATCCTCTAGCATCTCCTGCAGAGGGGCTGAAGGGAAGGAGAGTCCTGGCCCGGGGGGACTGGGAGCTAACAGGAAAATGCTGATGGAGTCTCCTCTCCCTCTCCCGTCCATTAGAACTCAGCGGAATTCCCCAGGATGGGTCACCACATGGCACAGCTGACTCTGTCCGTCAGTGACCCAGCCAAGGACATCAGCCGGCAGGCCAGGGATGGGGTTTACCGGCTCTACCAGCTGCTGCTGCACCAGAGGGATAAGGAACCCAGCTGGGAAATGGCACCCGCTAGAAGAGTGAGACTGGGACCCCAGCCAATTTCTCTCAGACTGACCCCGGCTGGAGGATGAGTCTCTCTATCTCTTTCTGTGTTCCACACCACGCCCTGCAATTCTGTTGGGCCAGGCACGCAGCGAGGACTCTGCCCACTGTGCAGCCACCAATGGGATTGGAAGGACACAAGTCCTGCAACCAGAAGGACAAATGTGTGTGTCTCTCTCTCCCTGTCACCTACTCCCTCCTGGGGGAAACCCAGCAGCTGATGGGGGAAAAGTTGAGCAGCTGCATTAGACTCAGGAGATTGGGGCGGGGCCCAGGCCTCATTCCCATCCTGTGGCCATTCGCTGGCCTGGCACAAGGAGCCTGGTGGGGAATGAAAGGGAGAGCAGGTGCTCCTGGGAAGGGAGATGAATTCACCTCCATGAGCAGGAGCGAGCCAGCTTGTCTCCGGAGCAGCTCCACCCAGCTCTTTAGCCAGGTTAATTAATGACAAGCTTTGCCTCATCCCAGACTTATGTTCTTAGGACAGGGTGCTATCGCTCTTGGGAAGGGCAGGAGAGTCCCCCAAGTGCCCTCTGCGAGACTCTCCTGTCCCACAGGGCCGCACCCAATTCCTAGTGGTCTGGTGTCTGTGTCACCCGAGCCACCATCCAGAGTTGCTCCCATCACTGGCAGCCTGGGAGGCCAAGGACTGACGGGTGATGGCGTCTGACCAGGCAAGGCTGAGGCACATGGGCAGGGGACGCTTGTCCTGCTGCTGGCAAGGCTGGACCCCTTCTGGAGAGAACAGGAGGATTCAGTCAGCAGTAGGGTTACCATGTCTAATAAATAAAAAAAGAGGACCCTCCATGGGCCCTGGCCCCGCCCATTTCCCCACCCCTAGCCCCGCCCCAACTCCACCCCTTCCCCGCCCTAACTCAGCCCCCTCCTTCCTCCCACTCCCAGCCATGGGGAAAGGGCTGCCCCAGCGCTACCGGCTTCACGGTTTGCCGGGCAGCCCCCAGACCCTGCGCCCCCGGCTGGCGCTTCCCCAGCGCAGCTGGAGCCCGGGAAGGGAAGTGCCTGGCCCGTGGCTCGGGGTCCGGAGGCAGGGGGGGCTGCCCGAAACCAGTAGCGCTGGCTCGGGCAGCTCGGCTCTTAAAGTCTGAGAGGGGAGGAGCGGAGCAGCTCAGCTGGAGCCCAGGAAGGGAAGTGCCTGGCCCGTGGCTCGGGGTCCGGAGGCAGGGGGGGCTGCCCGAAGCCAGTAGCGCTGGCTCGGGCAGCTCGGCTCTTAAAGTCTGAGAGGGGAGGAGCGGAGCAGCTCAGCTGGAGCCCAGGAAGGGAAGTGCCTGGCCAGCGGCTGGGGGTCCGGAGGCAGGGGGGGCTGCCCGAAGCCGGTAGTGCTGGCTCGGGCAGCTCGGCTCTTAAAGTCTGAGAGGGGAGGAGCAGAGCAGAGCAGCCGCGGGAGGGGAAGTGCCCGGCCGGCATTTTCCCGGACATGTTTGGCTTTTCGGCAATTCCCCCCGGACGGGCGTTTGATTGCCGAAAAGCAGGACATGTCCGGGAAAAACCGGACGTATGGTAACCCTAGTCAGCAGGGGCTGCCGATCCGTCCCATTCACCAGGGCTGCCATCCTGCGGCTTCAGCATTAGTGGCTGGGGTGACTTGGGGAAAGGTCTCAACCTCCCCACATCCCACTTCACTGCTGCCAGAATCCCTCCTGCTCCCCCCGCTACAGTCCCCTCCCTACCCAACCTGGGTGGGGCTGGATGAGAGGGGTCTGAGAACTTGAGCTGTGGATTGGAGGTGGAACAGCTGTCAGGGGCACTGAGGGGGAAGTGGCAGGAGCTCCCCGTACAAGGAGGGGGGTTGCCACTGGAGGTCACTAGGAAGGACAAGAAGACTCCATCGTGGGGGTCAGGAGGGGGAATCCATCCCTCAGAGGTGGGCAGGGGCTGGGTGGAAATGCTGCTGGTTCCAGGGGCCGTTAATCCCCCCTGATTCCTCGGAGGCGTCTGAGTCTCAGACAGGTTCTCGTTCCCTTGCAGCAGGAGGACGTCACGGCCAATGTGATGCGCCAGCTCCGTATCATGCGGCACTTGCGCCAGGTTCCCGAGGCGCTGCAGGGCCTGTGCCTCTGAGGCCACCAGCAACTCCCGCTCTCTGCTGCAGGTACTGCTCTGGCTCTCTGTAAATGGGGAGCTAGTGGAAGGGGAAATGGAGCCCCCTGGCACTCACAGAAACCCTCTCCCCTCTCTGTGGAGCAGGGTCCTTTCCTCTGCCCCCAAATTCCTTCATCTGGGACAGGAGCTCTTTCCCTCACACCCATTCCCCTCCCCCCTTTCCTTGATCTACCCCCATCCCATTCCCCCTGCGCCCAGGCAGAGCTCTGCCTGCCCCATATGGTGCAGAAAGGCCTGTGATATGCAGGGGGTCAGATTAGATGCTCTAACGGTCTCTTCTGCCCATAAAGTCTACTCATTTCTGAGAAACCGAGTATAGCATTGGGAGCAGCCTCTGCTGTTTTACTGTCTAGCCAGCTTGCTTCCTAGAATGAACACTCATTGAGCGGGGTGATCCACAGAGAGTAGCTCTGTGACATACTGGTGGAGGGTCTGCAAGGTCCATGGCCACCCCAGCCACCTCCACCTTGCCTGCCTCATGGGGGTTTGTGTCAGAGGACACCTTCTCCTTCTCCTTTCTTTCTAACTTCTTAGGGCCCTGGCCCCTCGTTCAGCCACTCAGCAATTTCCTAAGCAGGCCGTGTCTTTTGATGTGGCCTGCTTCTCTGCCCCCAAAACAAAGAACTCTTGCTCCCATCTTGGCCTTAGGCCACGCTTGTACACTTTCTCATGCCCTTCTCCCTGGGCTAACCTTCTCAGCACAGCCCAGGCATGCTCTCCTTCTCTGCTCTTTTTGTCCATGGGCATAGCAGATCCTGGGTTGATTTCCCTTTGCAGGATCTCTCACAGGTATTGCTGCTGCTGCATCTGTAGCTCCACCTGCACTTCCTTCTGCGTCTGTTGGTTTTCTAGGAGCTGCAGGAGAAACCCCTAGATCTGTTTTGGCTGCTTAGCCAGTCCCTGGAACTGAAGTGGGAAATCCAGCGACCAGCTTGGTCCCTCGATACACCTGCTTGGGGAAGGGATAGCTCAGTGGTTTGAGCATTGGCCTGCTACACCCGGGGTTGTGAGCTCTATCCTTGAGGGGGCCATTTAGGGATCAGGGCAAAAAACTGTCTGGGGATTGGTTCTGCTTTTAGCAGGGGGTTGGACTAGATGACCTCCGGAGGTCCCTTCCAACCCTGATATTCTATGATTCCTTCAGCAACCAAGACTTCCCTCACGGATCACAGGGGGAACTCAATCCTGCCAACTATGCTAATCATAAATGAATCTACTCATCGTTAGGTGCCCCCCGGCGGCCAGGCATGGCATCACAGCCCTCTCGCTGGGCTAGCGTCCCCCATCCATGGTCGCTCCAGCACCACGGCAGTTTCTCTGCCTGGTAACTCCGGCCAGGTCACCACCTTTAGTCCACCCTTCTGGGGCCCAGCTTGCCTCACACTAAAAGTCCAAAGAGGTCTTTCCACAGACAGAAGTCCTTCTGCCATCGCTGGGGCACTTGCTCAGCCTGTAGCCCCCTTGCTGGGCTTGGGAACCCTCTCCAGGTGTGTGTACGCCGCCTCCTCTGGGGCCGGTAGGGGAACCCAGTCCCACCCTGACATTGATAGCAGCCCAGGGCCCTGGACCCAACAGCTAGGTCTGCTCCTTTCTCTTTGCTGCACTTTTCCAACCTCTCTTCTCAAGTTCCCCTCCAGGCTTTCCTTGCTGCTCTGAACTTCCTACCTCGTTCTCAATCCTGTTGCTACCCCGGTTGGGCTGTATCACCACTGAAGTCTGGCTCTTTAGGGGGGCGGATATGGTGCCTCTCAGTTCGGGCTCATTCTGTAATCAGCTTTCTGTGAGTGCCAGGGGGCTCCATTTCCCCTTCCACTAGCTCCCAATTTACAGAGAGCGAGAGCAGTACCTCCAGCAGGGAGCGGGAGTTGCTGGTGGCCTCAGAGGCACAGGCCCTGCAGCGCCTCGGGCACCTGGTGCAAGTGCCGCATGATACGGAGCTGGCGCATCACATTGGCCGTGACGTCCTCCTGCTGCAAGGGAACGAGAACCTGTCTGAGACTCAGACGCCTCCGAGGAATCAGGGGGGATTAACGGCCCCTGGAACCAGCAGCATTTCCACCCAGCCCCTGCCCACCTCTGAGGGATGGATTCCCCCTCCTGACTCCCAGGATGGAGTCTTCTTGTCCTTCCTAGTGACCTCCAGTGGCAACCCCCCTCCTTGTACGGGGAGCTCCTGCCACTTCCCCGTCAGTGCCCCTGACAGCTGTTCCACCTCCAATCCACAGCTCAAGTTCTCAGACCCCTCTCCTCCAGCCCCACCCAGGTTGGGTAGGGAGGGGACTGTAGCGGGGGGAGCAGGAGGGATTCTGGCAGCAGTGAAGTGGGATGTGGGGAGGTTGAGACCTTTCCCCAAGTCACCCCAGCCACTAATGCTGAAGCCGCAGGATGGCAGCCCTGGTGAATGGGACGGATCGGCAGCCCCTGCTGACTGAATCCTCCTGTTCTCTCCAGCAGCGCCGGCTTTAGGAAGGACGGGGCCCAAATCGAACATTTTTGGCGGGGCCCCGGCAGGGATGACTAACAAAAAAAATAATGGAAAAAAAAGCCTTTCATTTCTTCCATGTATTATTTACTTTCCATAACTATATAAAAAATAAAATTATATATTCTGTACATTGCATCATATATGCTGTTGATCGGTTATTAATGAGCTCCGTTTCTCGTGTGTGGTCCCCGCCACTCCCTGGGGGTGTGCTAGGGTGACCAGATGTCCTGATTTTATAGGGACAGTCCCGATTTTTGGGTCTTTTTCTTATAGGATCCTATTATCCCCCACCCCCTGTCCCGATTTTTCACACTTGCTGTCTGGTCACCCTAGTGGTGTGCACATGTGTGGGTCCCAGCTGCTCCCTGCCCCCCTCATTGAAGCAGGTGTGCAGGCTTACTGCCCTGGGAACTGCAGGGCACCAGTGGACATGGGGCTGGCTGGAGGCTGGGCAGGGGCTCACTGGAGGTAGGGTCTGGCTGCAGGCAGGGCAAGGGGTGCGGGGCTGGCTGGAGACAGGGGTGTGTGGGGCTGGCTGGCTTTGGGCAGGGCCGCAGGGGGGTGCGGCAGGGGTTGCCTGGAGACAGGGCAGGGGGTGCGGCAGAGGCTGGCTGTGGGCAGGGGGTGCAGGGCTGGCTGCAGGCAGGGCAGGGGGGCGGGGCTGGTGCGGGCAGAACAGGGGTGGCGGGGCTGGAGGTAGGGCAGGGGTGCAGCAGGGGCTGGCTGCGGACAGGGGGTGCAGGGCTGGCTGGAGACGGGGCTGGCTGCGGGCAGGGCAGGCGGTGCGGGGCTGGTGCGGGGACGGGGTGCAGCAGAGGCAGCTTTAAATAGCCCCCGAGTCCCCCGCTATCCCAGGGCTCTGGGGGCTATTTAAAGGGCTCAGGGCTCCCCTGCTTCTACCGCCCCGGCCCTTTAAATAGCCGCGGGAGCCCTGGGGAAGCAGCGGGGCTCCAGTGGCTATTTAAAGGGCCAGGGCGGTAGAGGCAGCAGGAGTCCCAGACTTTTTAAATAGCCCCCAGAGCCCCGCAGCCCTACCCCAGGGCTCCAGCAGTGGGGGTCTGGTGGCAATTTAAAGGGCCTGGGGCTCCGGCCCCTGCTTGGAGCCCTAGGTCCTTTAAATTGCCCCCTGGGGAAGCCGGACCACCCTGGTACAGCGCACTGGCTCTTGCCGGTACACCGTACCGGGGCTTGGGCCTGGGGCCCGATTCAGGGGAATTGGTTGAATTGGCCTAAAGTCGGCCCTGGTGGGGGTATGGCCACAGAGCCGCAGGGAGGGGAACCCTGAGGTGTGGGGGCTGGGTGGGTACTGGGAGTTCCTCCTGAAGGGATGGGGGTTGGCCAAGGTCACTCAGCCCCGGGGTGTGGGAGGGGGACAGGCTGAGGGCACTCAGAGCCCCAGGAAGTGGGGGGGGGGCTGAGGGGAGGGACTGGCCAGGGGCACTCAGAGCTCTCGGGGGGGCTGTCCGGGAGGAGGGCACTCACAGCCCCAGGAGGTGTGGGGGGAGGAGCACACAGGATTTCAGGAATTCCCTGGCAGTGAAGAGCTGCTGGCGGCAGGGAGGAGCCAGCCGTGACAATCCCCACTTGGGATCCCTGGCTGGGCTAGAGGGTATGGGGGCCCGTGGCCAAGCTGCAGCAGAAGGTGACCTGAAGAAAATGCCTCGGCCTCCAGCTAGGAAGGGCCTGGGCCAGACAATGACCCACCACGCAGTGTCCCAGCTCCCTGCCCCACACCTGTGGGGCACGGCCCCTCCTCTGTAGGGAGGTTAGCATGTACCTTAGTGCTGCTTCCTCCATCCCCAAAGGCCTCTCCCAGCCAGTCTCTGGCAACCCCTGCCGTTCAGTATGCACATTACCCTGCTGTGACATTGTGATGTTATTGACATAAACTGGGACCGTATAGATCATTGTTGCAACCAAGGTCCTGTAGTGGCACCCAAATCTTGTATAAAGGGGGTCAAATGGGGTGTCTAGGACAAGGTTATGGTTTACTGGTTATGATTATGCTGTCTATATGTGTGTATCAGTTTTGTAGTCGAAGTTATGAATATTGGCTCTATACTGTCTGTATGGCAAACTTATGCTATGCTTCTGGGTGACATCCCAGACAAGCTGAGATTAGCTCTGCCTAGCCTGCTTGATGGCCCATTAAGGACCATCAGCTATACAATGGACCCATTGAGAGAAGGCAGATACGCCTTGTAACTCAGCAAAGTATGCAGGGACTGGCCCATGTGACTCCAGGCTCCATCTTGCTGTAATTTTCCACAGTAAGAACAAAGAGGTGTTCTTACACCTGGAAAAGACTATATAAGGCTGATGTCTCATCTCCATCGGGTCTTCAATCCTGCTTCTTACCTCTGGAGGAACTTTGCCGCAAACTGAAGCTCTGAACAAAGGACTGAGGACCCATCCCGGCTGGGGATGTATTCCAGAGACTTGATTTGAACCTGCAGTTTATTCCATCGCCGCTGCAAGCCTGAACCAAGAACTTTGCCATTACTGTATGTAATTGATTCCACTTAACCAATCCTAACTCTCATCTCTATCTTTTCCTTTTATGAATAAACCTTTAGATTTTAGATTCTAAAGGATTGGCAGCAGCGTGATTTGTGGGTAAGATCTGATTTGTATATTGACCTGGGTCTGGGGCTTGGTCCTTTGGGATCAGGAGAACCTTTTTCTTTTACTGGGGTATTGGTTTTCATAACCATTTGTCCCCATAACGAGTGGCACTGGTGGTAATAATGGGAAACTGGAGTATCTAAGGAGATTGCTTGTGAGACTTGCGGTTAGCCAGTGGGATGAGACCGAAGTCTTAGTCTGGCTGGTTTGGTTGGCCTTAGAGGTGGAAAAACCCCAGCCTTGGGCTGTAACTGCCCTGTTTTAGCAATTTGTCCTGAGTTGGCACTCTCAGTTGGGTTCCGCCAGAACCACATTGTCACAGTGGCGTAGTCGGCAGGATCCACAGAACCAGGTCAATTAAGCTTTGGGTCAGAACCCCACGCTGTCCAAATTTGAATTTTGGGATTGAGAGTTTTGTTGGTTAAGGAGCTGCTGCAATGGCTGAGCAAAGAGCATATGAGGGACTTGGCAAAAAAGCCCTGGAAAATTTGTGTTCAGAAAAGAGGATAAGCTTTAGAAAGAAAGCTACAAAGGAAGAACTGAGAAATCTGTTAATAGCCAGTGATCAGGGGGCAAGAGCACAGCCCTTACCTGAGGCTGCAGAAGATGCAGAAAAAATTAGGATGCAAAGGGTGACAAGTAAACTGCAATTTGAGCATGAACAGAAGCTAGCAGAGCTTCGATTGCTGGAGAAGCAAAAAATAGCAGAGTTAGAAAGAGAGAGAGAGAAAGAGGCTGCTGAGAGAGAGAAAGAGGCTGCTGAGAGAGAGAAAGAAGCTGATCAAAGAAAGAAGGAGGCTGATGAGAGAGAAGAGAGAGCTCGTAAGGGACGTCTAGAGCTGCTCGCTGCTGAGCAGGAGACTCACAGGATGGAACAGGAGACGGCCAGACTTCAGCTCCAAGTAATGGAAGAGCGGAGAAAGTCATCCCCACCTGGTACTCCACTCCCCCCCCGCCATGAGAAAAACTGGGAAAGGATGTGTCCCATTTACAATGATACTGAGGATATAGAGGAGTTTTTGTCTACCTTTGAACGCCTCTGCAATCTGTACCAGATCCCTGAGGGTCAGCGAATGCCTGTCCTGCTGACCAGACTAACTGGAAAAGCCAGGGAGGTATTTAATGACTTGGGGGAACAAGAAGCCTTAGATTATGAGCGGTTTAAGGATTCTGTGTTAAGGCGGTTCAAGGTTACTCCTGAATCTTACAGAGTTAAGTTTAGAGAGTTTAAAATGTCTAAGGATTGTACTTTTGTAGAATGTGCTCATAAGCTGATGGGTTTTGTTAAAAAGTGGGTTGTGGGAGCTAAGGCGCATGGGAGTTTTGAAAAACTGCTGGATTTAATAACTTTGGAACAGTTCTTAGACATTGTGCCTGACCATGTGAGAGCAGCTGTGTGTGACAGGGACCCTGAGTCAGTCCTACGGGCAGCAGAGATTGCGGATGCCCATACCCAAAACAGGGCTCGAGAAGGATGTAAAACCCCGGGGAAAACTAATCACCATTCTCCCCAGTTCAAGAGGAGGGAAGGATTTAAAAATAAACCTGACTCTTCTAAAGGAGTTCAAGGGGGCCCGGAGGGTAGGAACTCACATCCCAGGATGGAACAGGTTACATGCTATCACTGTGGTATCCTGGGCCACATGAGACCAGACTGCCCGACACTGAAGGGCAGCCCAAAACCAGCAAACCCAAATGCCACGGCCAATGCTAACCCTGTTGTTGTAAACTCACAGGCAAGCCACACAGAGCCCAGCATTGGTGCCCTGTGCGCAAATGCTGTTTCTGTGGTCTCTGAAGAATTTGACCTTAAAACTCACATTAAAGCTAAATATGGGGGAAATAACGCAGAGTTTATTAGCAGTGCAGAAGTGAATGGAGTGAGGTGTATGGCATGGAGGGACACCGCAGCAGATATCACTTTGGTTAAAGCAAGTCTTGTCAGGAAGGAAGATTATTTGCCTGGTGAAGATGTAACTGTTGTAGCCTTATCTAAGTATTTTGTCAGGGTGCCTTTGGCTAAAATCCACCTGAAATGGAAGGGATTGGAGGGCACCATGGTTGTGGGAGTAAAAGACATAATCCCTAAGGATATTATGATTGGAAATGATATTAAAGCTATGGTCAGTCAAGTTAATACAAACCAGGCACAAGAGAGGATTGATCCTAAGGTTGTGCCTATGGAGGGTTTCTCCAAAAGTTTGTCTTTGGAAAGTAGCTGTTTGGCTGTAAATGAAGTTTCTGAATGTCTATCTAATGTCTCAGAAGTAAATCTGGAATTAGATCAAGCGAAGGGAGAGGAGGACAAGGAGATTTTGAATGAGCCTAGGCAGTCTTGTGAGCTGATGGCTTTATCTAGTCAGCAGTTTGGAAAGGCAAGGAGAGTGAAAGATGAGTGTCCCTGTACCTTATCTGTTTCCTGTGCGAAGAATAGTGACAGTGAAGGAAATGTGCCTATGTCTGTCAGGGGTATTGACTTGCCTATGGAGGAAGCTACCCCAGTCTCCAAGCAGTTGTCTGTGAACAGCCCAGTGTGCTGGGACAAGGGAAATGAAATCCCAAACTGTATGTCTAGTAAAGGAAAATGTGTCTCCAACTCTTCTTTGTCTGTGGAGCAGACAGAAGGTGCCTTTCGGCCTGTGATGGTTGAGAGTAATTTAGTTGTCTCAGAGTTGGTTCTGAATTCAACTAAAGCCCAGGAAGGGAATGGTCCTAAGTTTGCATCTGTTGGGGAGAATGGCACCGTAACTAGGTTGCATCCAGTTAGTGTCTTAGCAAAATCCCAGAGACCAGACAATTCTGGTGCTTGTATTTTGCCTGTTGCTCATGTGTGGTTGGAGAAGGGTGTAGCAACCCTGTCTGATCAGGGTGATACCCTAGCCAGGGCACAAGGAGAGCAGAAAGGTAATTTGGTTGTGGTACCTATGGACAGTTTAACAACTTGTAGCAAAAAGGAAAAAATTCCTAAGCTTGTGTGTGGCAAAGAAAAGGGAAATATTTCTAACCTTTTATCTAGGAAGTCTACTGGTTCGCCTGAAAGGGGATTGTGTAGAGATCTGCCTAATGGGCCAAAGGTAATCCTGAATGCAAGTAAGACCCAGACAGAGTCTGTTGTTGCTCAGGAAAGTGTTCCTTTAGAGCAAGCCCTAGGTGAAGAGGGTAAGGGCAGAATTTCTGTGAGGGGTGAATTGCTGCTTAGAAAAGCTCCTGGGGAAAGGAATCCTCATGGTAATCGGTGCAAGCAGTTCCCTGCAACTGAAGGGTGTGAGAGTGATTTAATCAAGGAAGTTTCAGTTCCTAGCAGCCAAAAATTGTCTGTTGTGGATGGATCCACTGACTTGCCTTTTAAAAGATCCAGTGTGGGTAGCTTTGAGAAGGTCTCAGAGGAAGTAAAAGTTGTTAAGGAATTGAGGCAGCCCTATAACCAAGTGGCTGTGTGGGGCCAACTTGTTGGGGAGACAATGGTGTTGGAACAGGAATGTCTCCTTTCTGATTCTTTAGATGAGCAGTCTGGGCTTCAGGGTTTGAGGACAGATTTGGTTACTGATGTGTCAGAGCAGAGCAGTTTTATGGCTAAATGCTTGAGGATGCGGGGGAGAGCGAGCAAACGCTCACCCTCAGACTCTTTGGATTTGTGTGGTATCTCTTTAAGACAGAGTCCAGCCTTGGAAATGATAGCAGTTACGAATATGAAAACTGGTGGACTGGCTCTGGTCTGGGGTAGTGCAAATTACTTGCCTGGCTGGGAAAGGAAGGACTTGCTAATAGCTGTTAGCACAGAGGGCCCACCCCATCAGCCAGTGAATTCTGTTAAGCAAGAAAAATCAGGGTTTAATCCTGCTGGACAAGGGGGAAAGAGAAAACTGAATTTTGCAAAGGAAAGCCACAGGTTAACCCTAAAATGCCCAAACTCCAATGGTATTGAGCCAAAGGTGTGGCATGACAAACATGACTGTAGATGAACACTTGCAATGAACTTGTTGTTATTGCTAAATTTTGTAATGAATGGGTTGCTATTGCCACAAACTGTAAAAATGTACAATGTGCCTAATCTTTTGGAGAATCCCTTGAACATGTTAAAAGGAATACATGAAAACACGCGTTATGTTAAAAGGCCTTGTTACACTGGTGTTTCACAGTTCATGCCTATAAACAATATGGGAACTTTTCACAGGGGAAAAGACATTCCAGACCTAATGTGCTGTATGAAAAGGAAGACTGAGGCACACTACCATATTGCTTTCATGGCTAAATGCCAAGATTCCTGTACTATAAAGAACATTAATATCTGCATTTATTCGATGTTAATTGGGTTCCAAACATTTGCCCGAGCTTGTATGGATAAAGTAACGGTTTTCTTTAGCTCTTGGCAAGATCACATGAGACATACAGGAACAATGCTGCCGAAGCAGATCCAATCCACTATTGTTCTAACTAAGTTTTACCTTGAGTTTGTAAAGAGGTTCAATCATGTGGTTGAACATGATTTTGATAAACCATTTCTGTTATACACTGGTATGGCTTCTAACCCAATATTAGCTGTAGTGAGACAGAACCCAGGATGGGGAGCTCTTGGGATGCAGTCAGTGATGTTTGTGTCATCCCTTCCTGCATCAATTTTGCGTTGGGGGTGTGATGTTATTGACATAAACTGGGACCGTATAGATCATTGTTGCAACCAAGGTCCTGTAGTGGCACCCAAATCTTGTATAAAGGGGGTCAAATGGGGTGTCTAGGACAAGGTTATGGTTTACTGGTTATGATTATGCTGTCTATATGTGTGTATCAGTTTTGTAGTCGAAGTTATGAATATTGGCTCTATACTGTCTGTATGGCAAACTTATGCTATGCTTCTGGGTGACATCCCAGACAAGCTGAGATTAGCTCTGCCTAGCCTGCTTGATGGCCCATTAAGGACCATCAGCTATACAATGGACCCATTGAGAGAAGGCAGATACGCCTTGTAACTCAGCAAAGTATGCAGGGACTGGCCCATGTGACTCCAGGCTCCATCTTGCTGTAATTTTCCACAGTAAGAACAAAGAGGTGTTCTTACACCTGGAAAAGACTATATAAGGCTGATGCCTCATCTCCATCGGGTCTTCAATCCTGCTTCTTACCTCTGGAGGAACTTTGCTACAAACTGAAGCTCTGAACAAAGGACTGAGGACCCATCCCGGCTGGGGATGTATTCCAGAGACTTGATTTGAACCTGCAGTTTATTCCATCGCCGCTGCAAGCCTGAACCAAGAACTTTGCCATTACTGTATGTAATTGATTCCACTTAACCAATCCTAACTCTCATCTCTATCTTTTCCTTTTATGAATAAACCTTTAGATTTTAGATTCTAAAGGACTGGCAGCAGCGTGATTTGTGGGTAAGATCTGATTTGTATATTGACCTGGGTCTGGGGCTTGGTCCTTTGGGATCAGGAGAACCTTTTTCTTTTACTGGGGTATTGGTTTTCATAACCATTTGTCCCCATAACGAGTGGCACTGGTGGTAATAATGGGAAACTGGAGTATCTAAGGAGATTGCTTGTGAGACTTGCGGTTAGCCAGTGGGATGAGACCGAAGTCTTAGTCTGGCTGGTTTGGTTGGCCTTAGAGGTGGAAAAACCCCAGCCTTGGGCTGTAACTGCCCTGTTTTAGCAATTTGTCCTGAGTTGGCACTCTCAGTTGGGTTCCGCCAGAACCGCATTGTCACAGACATACCGGGGGGGGGGAACTCCTCGGGGATGGGGGGGCTGTCACACAGCTGGGCAATTTTACCCGGCTGGGCAGGAGTGACTGTCTCCCTGGAGCTGGGGTCTCAGCCCAGGTGTCTCTCTGCCCTTCCCCCCAGTAGCGCCCCACATTGAGTTCCAGCCCCACATTCACACCCACAAGTGCTGGTGGGTTCCAATCCCAGCTGAACACGCCCACCCGGCCCTAGTGCGGAGCAGAAGGGCCCAGCGCTGCCCCACAGACCCTCTGGCTCTCCGAGCCCGCTCTTACCCATCACCGCAGCACGTCTGGCCCATGCTGAACGCTGCTGCTCTGTGCAGAGAGGCTGGCACTTCTTGCTCCTGCCGTACGAGGAGCAGGTGCTGCTACCGACTGCTCCCCCTAACCCCCGCCCTGCTGCGCTCTGGGGATGCTGCCCTGCTGTGGAGCTCTCAGGTATCTTGAACTGGAATTTGTTTGGAGAGAAACTGCTAAGGAGCCTTATCAGCCCCGAGCAGAGAGTACCTGGGAGCCTGCCTGGGTCGGGCGGGTCTGGTACAGCCTCCCCCCAGATAAGGCTCTTCCCTGGACCTGCCACCCATTGGAATCTGGAACGATTCCCTCCGAGGTAACACCCGGGGCAGCCAGGGCAGGGCAGGGTACGGCCTGCTCCCCTGGAGCGTTAGGGCTTTCAGGAGTCAGAGGTGCCAGCAGAGCAGGTTGTACGTTAAAGCAACGAAGGCAGTTGGGGGGCAGAGGAATTGGGTGCTTTGCCATTGCACTTGATCAGCTCAATTTGAAAATTCTTTCAAAGGAAATCCAGATGTATACATCTGACTGGGGTACATGTACACACATACACACGCACACTCACATGTGCACACACTCATGTGCACATACACATACACGCATACATACACACATGTACACATACACATAGGTACAGATGTACACATACACGTACACACGCTGTCCCTGGAGCGCCCCAGGATGCGACTGACGGGGTGGCTGGCTATTATGGAGGCAGAAGGGGGTTGGGAGAAAATAATCAAGAAGAACTTTTGCTGAAAATGCAAACCTAAGCTGGAAATCTGTGCAGGGCTGGGTCAGCGAAAATGATCTTTTGAGCTGTTCTTATTAACCGTGGTCCTGTACTTCCTGGTTTGCGTCGGACCCAGGCAGGAGACTGGGCTGCTCTCAGCTGTAGAAGCCATTGGAATGAGCCAGGTCGGAATGAGCCAGGCCCTCAGAGCCTTCTGCCACCAATCGCCCCAGCAGTCACTGATCCACACCAAACCACGTCCTTCCAGTCAGGCAGTTTCATATGCACACGTCAAACCCTTGGTTTGCCACTCAGACACCACGGTGATGGGCACAGTAAGGACCGAGAGACGCTAAACAGGCAGACAGACAAGGAAATAGTGGCCCTGCCTACAGGTGTGTGTGTGGTGCAAACGGATGAACACCAGTTGCTGGCTGAAGGCACAACCTTAATTCCTGCATCCCCTGTCTGTCAGCTATCGTTCGCTTGGCAGCCTGAGCTCCGATTTCTAACGCAGTGTTTTGCTCTGGCCTATTGTGGTTCTCATGTCCGGGGGCGCCTTGGCCCCTGGTATCAGGAGCGGTGCTAAGGAGGCTGCTTTTCAAAGGTCCTTAAGTAGGGTTGCCAACTTTCTACTTGCACAAAACCAAACGCCCTTGACCCAACCCCTTTCATGCCCTTCCCCAAGGCCCCACCCCCACTCACTCCAGCCCAGCCCACCTCTCTCAGTCGTTCGCTCTCACACCCTCACTCACTTTCACTGGGCTGGAGCTGGGGGTTGGAGTGCAAGGAGGGGTGAGGGCTCCGGTGGGGATGCGGGCTCTGGGATTGGGCTGGAGATTAGGGGGTTGGGGTGCCAGAGGGGGATCCGGGCTGGGACAGAGGGTTGGGGTGCGGACTCTGGGAGGGAGTTTGGGTGCGGGAGGGGGCTCAGGGCTGGGGTAGGGGATTGGGGTGGGGGTGTGGGGTCTGGGAGGGATTAGGGTACAGGAGGGGGTTCCGACCTGGGGCAGAGGGTTGGGGTGCCGGGTGTGAGGTCTGGGAGGGAATTTGGGTGTGGGAGGGGGTTCCGACCTGGGGCAGGGTTTCTGGGTGCAAGCTCCGGCCAGGCGGCGCTTACCTCAGCCAGCTCTTGGTCAATGGCACACCGGTGCTAATGCAGGCTCCTGACCCCTGGTCTCCCTCCGCTGGCAGGCTCTGAGCAAGGCCTGCCCAGAGAACATGGATGACGAGCTCTCGATCCTGCTGACAGCACCCCCCAGCACAGACAAACTCCAGCACATCTTGGAGGTGAGCAGAATGGGGAGGGGCCACAGGGGTTTTACCTTAGCCCTGGGGACTCCTAGAAAGAAGAGACTGGAAAATCCATATTTCTATTAGATCCTTCCGAGTATGCATTGGTGATATAAACTCACTGGGTGACCTTGGGGTAACTCACTTCCCCCTTACGGCATCAGTCTTCTCCACTATCAAATCTACACTGGGGAAGAAGGACAGAAGCCCCGACAATCACCTTCCCCTCTGGGTGTCTGGTCCTGGGAGCCGAAACCAACTGGACTATCTGCCCCATCTCCTAAACTGCCCTGTCTTTCCCTCCTAGGGCCTTGTCCTTAGTGCTCAGCCTGGCCCCTTCCCAGCTTGTCCCTGACCTTTAAAGGACTCTCCAAGCCCCTCCCATGCCTGCTTCCCTTGGGGTCTCTCTCCTGGCTGAGTACAGGCTGCCCTTCTATCTCTCAGCAGGCCTGGGTCCTAATCACAGGCTGCGTCTTGTCACGTGACCCCCACACTTATTCCCTTCACCCTAGGGACCTGCATCACCTGGGCCAGGTGCAGTTGAGCTCCAACCCCTTTCCCTGCCATCTCACCCTGGGACAGGTTGAAACTGGTAACCTGTGGGTAACAGTAACTGGTTGCTCCCAAAGGTGCTGAAGACACAATGGAAGAGGAAATCCTTTGGCCTGGATTGAAATTATTCCGACTGAAAGTGAATGAGAGAAAATAGGTCCAGAGTTCTCTTCCTAGCAGCAGAAAATGTAGCGATTGATAGAGGTTCAGGTCAGAAAGGACCATTATGTGCATCTAGTCGCCCCTCCTGTATAACTCAGGGCTAGAATGTGACCACGTGGTTCCTTCAGCCAACCATAGCATGGGACTGAGTCAGAGCACGTCTTTTGGAACGACATCCACATGCAGGAGAGCCAGCTGGCTACCAGAAAATCTCTCTTCTGCAGTGACGTGGGGTTAAGGAACACGGGGGAAAAGACATGGCGGCTGTGACTAAACTTAGAGCAGCAAGGCCAGGAAAACCAGGGTTAGGTCCCAGGCCTGGCTATCAGATCTGCTGTTTTCTATTCCTGGCTTTGGGACCATGAGCGAGTCTCTGCACCGCTGGGTGCCTCGGTTTCCCCAGCTGTCAAGGAGCTAATCAAGGTTTTGTTTCTTCTCCCCATTTTACAGGGTGGGAAACCGAGACACAGTTGGGACCTGTCTACACTACAGGTCTGTCGTGCGTTTGTAATCTGCTGACCCCCACATGTTGTTCAGAGCCTATGGACAACACAGCTCCTAAAGGTACGTTTGTTCTGTGCTTATCCCCTCTGTACCAGCAGGGCTGGACAGCATTTCTCACTGTGATGTGGGGAGCAGGTCCTGGGTACTAAGGGTCTGAAGAAGCTCTCAAGGACTAATTTTTTAAAATAATTGTTATCAATGAATTGGGAGAAAACATACAATCACTGCGGATAAGATTGAGGGGTGACAAAATACAGGCAGAGTGGTAATTCCTGATGGGGAGAGGGCAGTGATACAGAGCGATCTGGCTCATTCGGCCAGCTGGACCCATTCAAAGAAAACAAGTTTGAGCAGAGCCCAATGCAAGGTCCTATACGTGGCAACAAGGCACGTCGGCCACACCTCCAGAATGGGGACGTGGATCCAGGAAAGCAGTGACTCTGAAAAGGATTTAGGGGCCAGAGTGGAGAAGCCACTCAACATGAGCTCCCAGTGTGATGCTGTGGTGAACAGGGCTAAAGCCATCATTAGACGTAGGAGCAGAGCCGTGAGTAGAAGTGTTGAAGTGCCTTAATGGAGAGAAAATACTGGGTATTAAAGGGCTCTCTAGTATAGCAGAGAAAGGCAGAACAAGACCCAATGGCTGGAAGGTGAAAAGAGACAAATTCCTATGACAAATAAGGCACAAATATTCAACAGCGAGGATGATTGACCACAGGAAGAAGCTGCCAAGGAAAGTGGTGGATTCTCCATCTCTTGATGTCATTAATAAAGACTAGATGCCTTTCCGGAATGTGTTTGCCCCAAAAGTAGCTATTGTGGTAGACAGGAGGCCTGTGATATGCAGGGGGTCAGATTAGATGCTCTAACGGTCTCTGCTGCCCATAAAGTCTACTCATTTCTGAGAAACCGAGTGTAGCATTGGGAGCAGCTTGTGATGTTTTACTGTCTAGCCGGCTTGCTTTCTAGAATGAACACTCATTGAGTGGGGTGATCCACAGGGAGTAGCTCAAACCTCCAGAGTGTCAGCCCTGTGGCAGGACATTAGCACTGCAGAGGAGGGGTGTGTGTGGCAGTGACATCACAAAGGCCTTTTGCAGAACCTCAGCCTATTGGCCAAAGGTGCAGGGGAGGTGGTGACCTCACAGAGGGATGCTGACATCAGCCAGGCAGGACAGGGGCGCAGGGCCAGGGAAACCTCAGAGACCCCTGTGGCTTTGCTTCAGCAAGTCCCCTTCTCGAGATCTCTCTTTGAGGTCTGAGAGAGTATTTGGGTTCATGTATGTGAGCACCAGGAGGAACCTCTTTTGAGTTTTCTCCTTTCTTTTTCCTGATTTCACTAGAAAACTGACGTCCCTGTTTAGAAGGTAAGAGCCTCCGAGAGGTTTGGAACCTGTTGAGTCTGATGCATCTGGCGCCAGCTGAATTTTAGGCATGGAAAACACTAGCTTAAGGTGGCCAAATTTTATTCCCCACCTGGGATTTTGTCCCTTAGAATCTCTGGGGACATTAAGGTTTGTCCTTTTTGTTTTACCTTTTCCTCCATCCCTCCCTCCTTTCTCTTCATCTCTTACTTCTTTTGTCCTTTCCCCGTTCCCCTCCCACCACCAGGAGGGGTGTGTGTGTGTCGTGGGGGGTGCTCTACAACTCCCATTGTGGGAGGTCCACCGAAAAATGTGGCGTTGAAATAGTGCTCAGACAGTGATCCCCAGCGGTGACCTGGGCCATCCTTTGGGCTCTCTGGTGAGAACCCTCATCCCCCCACCCCTCGGTCTCTACCCTGATTGGCTGAGCAGGGGGTTATTGACAGGGAGGAGACTCAGGTCCCTGTTGTTTTCTTTTAAGAACAAGTAAATAGTCATAACCAGTCATATGTTCAACAAATTTTGCTGCTTCTCTGCAGTTCATTATTTTCTCTACCATTCCAGTTCTCCTAAAATACTTGCTGAATAATTACTATGAACTCTTGCTGGTCTGGAACTTACTTGAGAACACTTTATTCAGGTCATTCAATGTCTGAAATTCAAGATCCGATGGTTAGTTTGAAAATCAGGGCTCTTGGGTCCTATTCCCAACTCTGCCACGGACTGGCTGTGTGACCTAAGACAAGTCAATTCTCCTTTCTCAGCCTTAGCTTCTCCCTCTTTCAAGTAGGGATAACAATCCGCTCCTACCTACCTCCCGACAGGTGGAGGATGGGGATCTATTGGAGAGTGTCACTAGGAGCAGTGCATAAGATGAGGTGTCCTATCACGTTTACTCAGATCAGATTAGGACATAATAGAATGGCTGAAATAGTCTATTTTATTTGTATTTTATTATGTTGCAATTGTTAAGAGCAGCAACTACTTAGCTCAGACTGAAACATCTCATCTAATTTTTGAGATCTAAGTGTCTCTTCTTTGTGTAGCTCAAACCTCCAAAGTGTCTGCCCTGTGGCAGGACATTAGCACTGCAGGGGAGGAGTGGGTGTGGCAGTGACATCACAAAGGCCTTTTGCAGAACCTCAGCCTATTGGCCAAAGGTGCAGGGGAGGTGGTGACCTCACAGAGGGATGCTGACATCAGCCAGGCAGGACAGGGGCGCAGGGCCAGGGAAACCTCAGAGACCCCTGTGGCTTTGCTTCAGCAAGTCCCCTTCTCGAGATCTCTCTTTGAGGTCTGAGAGAGTATTTGGGTTCATGTATGTGAGCACCAGGAGGAACCTCTTTTGAGTTTTCTCCTTTCTTTTTCCTGATTTCACTAGAAAACTGACGTCCCTGTTTAGAAGGTAAGAGCCTCCGAGAGGTTTGGAACCTGTTGAGTCTGATGCATCTGGCGCCAGCTGAATTTTAGGCATGGAAAACACTAGCTTAAGGTGGCCAAATTTTATTCCCCACCTGGGATTTTGTCCCTTAGAATCTCTGGGGACATTAAGGTTTGTCCTTTTTGTTTTACCTTTTCCTCCATCCCTCCCTCCTTTCTCTTCATCTCTTACTTCTTTTGTCCTTTCCCCGTTCCCCTCCCACCACCAGGAGGTGTGTGTGTGTGTCGTGGGGGGTGCTCTACAACTCCCATTGTGGGAGGTCCACCGAAAAATGTGGCGTTGAAATAGTGCTCAGACAGTGATCCCCAGCGGTGACCTGGGCCATCCTTTGGGCTCTCTGGTGAGAACCCTCATCCCCCCACCCCTCGGTCTCTACCCTGATTGGCTGAGCAGGGGGTTATTGACAGGGAGGAGACTCAGGTCCCTGTTGTTTTCTTTTAAGAACAAGTAAATAGTCATAACCAGTCATATGTTCAACAAATTTTGCTGCTTCTCTGCAGTTCATTATTTTCTCTACCATTCCAGTTCTCCTAAAATACTTGCTGAATAATTACTATGAACTTTTGCTGGTCTGGAACTTACTTGAGAACACTTTATTCAGGTCATTCAATGTCTGAAATTCAAGATCCGATGGTTAGTTTGAAAATCAGGGCTCTTGGGTCCTATTCCCAACTCTGCCACGGACTGGCTGTGTGACCTAAGACAAGTCAATTCTCCTTTCTCAGCCTTAGCTTCTCCCTCTTTCAAGTAGGGATAACAATCCGCTCCTACCTACCTCCCGACAGGTGGAGGATGGGGATCTATTGGAGAGTGTCACTAGGAGCAGTGCATAAGATGAGGTGTCCTATCACGTTTACTCAGATCAGATTAGGACATAATAGAATGGCTGAAATAGTCTATTTTATTTGTATTTTATTATGTTGCAATTGTTAAGAGCAGCAACTACTTAGCTCAGACTGAAACATCTCATCTAATTTTTGAGATCTAAGTGTCTCTTCTTTGTGTAGCTCAAACCTCCAAAGTGTCTGCCCTGTGGCAGTGACATCACAAAGGGCTTTTGCAGGATCTCAGCCTATTGGTCAAAGGTGCTGGGGAGGTGGTGACCTCACAGAGAGATGCTGACATCAGCCAGGCAGGACAGGGGCGCAGGGCCAGGGAAACCTCAGAGTCCCCTGTAGCTTTGCTTCAGCAAGTCTCCTTCTCGAGGTCTCTCTTTGAGGACTGAGAGAGTATTAAGGGTCACGTACGTGAGCGCCAGGAGGAACCTCTTTTGAGTTTTCTCTTTTCTTTTTCCTGATTTTACTAGAAAACAGACGTCCCTGTTTAGAAGGTAAGAGCCTCCGAGAGGTTTGGAACCTGTTGAGTCTGATGCATCTGGCGCCAGCTGAATTCTAGGCATGGAAAACACTAGCTTAAGGTGGTCGAATTTTATTCCCCACCTGGGATTTTGTCCCTTAGAATCACTGGGGACATTAGGGTTTGTCCTTTTTGTTTTACCTTTTCCTCCATCCCAGGACTCTGTGTGTGTGTCGTGGGGGGTGCTCTGCAGTGGGAACAGGGACAATTCTCCAACTTTGGGCAGTCGAGAGCCTGGGTGAGATAAGGGGCGTTAAAGCCCTTTGTAAAGGAGAAAGGGGAGTTTCACGGTGTTGAGCACCAAGGAATTCTAAACTTTGCTAAAACATCTAGTCTGCAGAAACCAGAAATGGTTGGGGCCACATTGTAACCATTGTCTTTTTTAAAGCCCATTGAGGGATGTGAGTCCCACCCTTTTAGGTATCTGGGGTGCTGGGAGAAGAGAAGAGGTGCCTGTCTCCATTTTATGGCCTCAACAAACTACGTGCTGTGCCCCAGTTCTCGTCAGAGATCCCTGAAAAAGAACGTCTTCCCATCCATTAACATACCTGGAAAGATACTGGAACTCCTTATTAAACAATCAGTTTGTCAGCACCTACAGGACAATTTGGTTCTTAGGACTAGTGAGCATGGACTTGTCAAGAACAAATCATTCCAAACAAATCCTAGCTCCTTCTTTGGCAGGGTTACGGGCCTAGTGGAGGTGGGTAAACAGTAGATGTGATCCATCTCGGTGTTAATAAGGACATTCTCACAAACAAACTAGGGAGATGTGGTCTAGATGCAATTAGTATAATATGTGTGCACAGATGGTTGAAAGCCCGTACTCCAACAGCCCAGAACCAAACACTCCTCCTCCTGGGCAGTGTGCTCTGACCTCTAATGGTCAGATGCTGCTTAGCACTGTCAGAGCAGCTTTTGCTGGGGGATTCTCCCAGCACTTTCCAATAGTGGGAAAGTATGAAATCCCCATTTGACTGCTGGGGACAGAGCCTAGAGCGGGGAGCAACTTGCCCAAAGTCCCACAGGTCAATAGGAAACCAGCAATGTCCAGTGTGGCCCGAATCTCACACGCTCCTTTGTCTCCTTTGGGTCTCACAGGAGCTCATTGAGGAGCTGCCTGATAACTCTCCACCCGGCGCCGTCCTCGCTAACTCCCTGATTGCTGTGGGCAACCTCAGGTACCGAGACCCTCCGGCCCGGTTCCCCTAACCCCAGTGCTGCTCAGGCCCAGGGCTGGGAGTCACTGCCCCTCCCACTCCCACTCCCAGGTCACCGCCCAAGGGTGGCTCCTCTGGCAGAGGTGCGGGGAAGGGTCACTCTCTCCTGGCTGGGCTGTTCTTTTCACTCCAGTAACATTGCAACGGCTTTGGGGAGAGGCTCACTCCCAGGATCAGATACAGGAGGGGCAGCAGGGTGCAGGGAACAGGTGCTATTCCTGCCCTGCCACTGTCTGTCTGAGAAACCTTGGCCTTGTCATTCCCTGGCTCGGTGCCTCAGTTTCCCTTCTTGCCAGCCTGTGCCTATTTCCCTGCAGTTTAACCTGCGTGTTGGTGCCAGTCCCATCCCCGCACTGCACAGTCTAATACCGGCTCCTCTCTCTTCCAGCACCATGACACCTGCTGTGGAGCCAGAGCTGGAGACCCACCTCCTTCGAGCTGCCCTGCACGCCGTCTTCACCCTGGGCATGGAGAAGGACACCGCCCAAGTGCAGGTAGATCAGCTAAAGTCATGGATTGAAGAGCCAGCTGTCATCCTGCCATGAGTCCTTGCTAATTGCCTGCAGTGGGATGTGAAGGAGAGAGGCCAGGATATGTGTTTGGGGGTCACACCAGTGCTTCCCAGAGACCCCACTTCCCATCCTGTGGCAAGTTTAGCCCCAGTTTCCCTAACTCTGACCCATGGCTCTCCCTTGCTTTCAGGATCTGCCTAGGGTCTTGCCAGACCTCCTGGACGCCATGCTGGGGAACCTGCTGGCAGAGTCCCCAGACACCGACAGGCTCCAGTACATCTTGGAGGTGAGCCCGATGAGAGGGGTGGGGGCAATTTTACCTTCACTCTTAGATCCATTTTCCAGTCTGTCCTCCTAGCCGGGCCCCCAGTGGGCATCCTTGGTCAGGGCAGTCAGTGCAATGCCTCCTTTCCCCACAGCACATTAACTACTGGATCGTGTCCAGGGTGCCGCAAGAGACAGCCAGGGCCGTTAAGAGCAGCACGGCCCTGCTCAGATTCACCATCACCCTCCCTGAGTTTGACGTAAGTGATCTCTGACCCCAGCTTCCTGACTCCAGGGGTAGGTGATCTGGCTCTGACGGGCTGTAGGATCTGCTGCTGCAGGGGCTGTGGGTTAGGAGTGTTCCTCTTGGGAAGGCAGAGTCAGAGCAGAGAGTGAGCCTGGCTTGAGTCAAGTTCTTCTTGTCCTAGTTAAGTGGTGACTCTGGGCTTTTAAGGGGACTGTGCTCCAGGTTCATGCCTCCCTGTCATCCTGGAGCAGCTGGGGAAGCAAGTCCTCATGGAGGGCCCTGTCCACAGCCCTGTGCTGCAGGCTTCCTTGGGGGCAGAGGAAATTAAGGGTCTGGCTCTAGCTCCTATCCTCTAGCATCTCCTGCAGAGGGGCTGAAGGGAAGGAGAGTCCTGGCCCGGGGGGACTGGGAGCTAACAGGAAAATGCTGATGGAGTCTCCTCTCCCTCTCCCATCCATTAGAACTCAGCGGAATTCCCCAGGATGGGTCACCACATGGCACAGCTGGCTCTGTCCGTCAGTGACCCAGCCAAGGACATCAGCCGGCAGGCCAGGGATGGGGTTTACCGGCTCTACCAGCTGCTGCTGCACCAGAGGGATAAGGAACCCAGCTGGGAAATGGCACCCGCTAGAAGAGTGAGACTGGGACCCCAGCCAATATCTCTCAGACTGACCCCGGCTGGAGGATGAGTCTCTCTATCTCTTTCTGTGTTCCACACCACGCCCTGCAATTCTGTTGGGCCAGGCACGCAGCGAGGACTCTGCCCACTGTGCAGCCACCAATGGGATTGGAAGGACACAAGTCCTGCAACCAGAAGGACAAATGTGTGTGTCTCTCTCTCCCTGTCACCTACTCCCTCCTGGGGGAAACCCAGCAGCTGATGGGGGAAAAGTTGAGCAGCTGCATTAGACTCAGGAGATTGGGGCGGGGCCCAGGCCTCATTCCCATCCTGTGGCCATTCGCTGGCCTGGCACAAGGAGCCTGGTGGGGAATGAAAGGGAGAGCAGGTGCTCCTGGGAAGGGAGATGAATTCACCTCCATGAGCAGGAGTGAGCCAGCTTGTCTCCGGAGCAGTTCCACCCAGCTCTTTAGCCAGGCTAATTAATGACAAGCTTTGCCTCATCCCAGACTTATGTTCTTAGGACAGGGTGCTATCGCTCTTGGGAAGGGCAGGAGAGTCCCCCAAGTGCCCTCTGCGAGACTCTCCTGTCCCACAGGGCCGCACCCAATTCCTAGTGGTCTGGTGTCTGTGTCACCCGAGCCACCATCCAGAGTTGCTCCCATCACTGGCAGCCTGGGAGGCCAAGGACTGATGGGTGATGGCGTCTGACCAGGCAAGGCTGAGGCACATGGGCAGGGGACGCTTGTCCTGCTGCTGGCAAGGCTGGACCCCTTCTGGAGAGAACAGGAGGATTCAGTCAGCAGTAGGGTTACCATGTCTAATAAATAAAAAAAGAGGACCCTCCATGGGCCCTAGCCCCGCCCATTTCCCCACCCCTAGCCCCGCCCCAACTCCACCCCTTCCCCGCCCTAACTCAGCCCCCTCCTTCCTCCCACTCCCAGCCATGGGGAAAGGGCTGCCCCAGCGCTACCCGCTTCATGGTTTGCCAGGCAGCCCCCAGACCCTGCGCCCCCGGCTGGCGCTTCCCCAGCGCAGCTGGAGCCCGGAAAGGGAAGTGCCTGGCCCGTGGCTCGGGGTCCGGAGGCAGGGGGGGCTGCCCGAAGCCAGTAGCGCTGGCTCGGGCAGCTCGGCTCTTAAAGTCTGAGAGGGGAGGAGCGGAGCAGATCAGCTGGAGCCCGGGAAGGGAAGTGCCTGGCCAGCGGCTGGGGGTCCGGAGGCACGGGGGGCTGCCCGAAGCTGGTAGCGCTGGCTCGGGCAGCTCGGCTCTTAAAGTCTGAGAGGGGAGGAGCAGAGCAGAGCAGCCGCGGGAGGGGAAGTGCCCAGCCGGCATTTTCCCGGACATGTTTGGCTTTTCGGCAATTCCCCCCGGACGGGCGTTTGATTGCCGAAAAGCAGGACATGTCCGGGAAAAACCGGACGTATGGTAACCCTAGTCAGCAGGGGCTGCCGATCCGTCCCATTCACCAGGGCTGCCATCCTGCGGCTTCAGCATTAGTGGCTGGGGTGACTTGGGGAAAGGTCTCAACCTCCTCACATCCCACTTCACTGCTGCCAGAATCCCTCCTGCTCCCCCCGCTACAGTCCCCTCCCTACCCAACCTGGGTGGGGCTGGAGGAGAGGGGTCTGAGAACTTGAGC